>NW_010575250.1:0-1617 GCF_000687285.1 Phaethon lepturus
GCGAGAGAGCTGGGTTAGGGAAGGACGGAGGAACAAGGCCTGACAGGGCTCATGGGCAGGCAGTCCAGCCCCAGGGCACTTACATCCGTCAGCCAGGAGGCAGGGTCTCTCATGGCCATGTCCAGGATGTTGGCGCCCATCTGCCTGTCATAGACGTCATCTGCTGTCAAGGCCTCAATGGCCACGAGGAGAACGTCTGTCATCTGAGAAGGATGGAGGTATTCTCCAAACACCTACGGGAGGAAGGAAGGGCGGGAAGACGTGTCACGCCAGGCACCCTGATGGAGTTGCTCGGCTGAGCGGGGCAAACAGCTTTGGCAAGAGCTGCCCGGCAGTGCTGGCAGCAGTGCCCATGGGAAAGCTGGACACAGCGGGTGCAGTCTCTGCAGGGCAGAGGATGACAGCAGAGGGTCCCCGGGGTGAGGGAGGAGGGCTGGGGTCATGGGCACCACGTGTTGGTCCTACAGATTACTGTAGCTGTGGCCAGGACACCGGAGTGCCGCCCCTGGATAGTCCCTGCTCGAGGACAGCAGCAACCCTCTCACCAGGGACAGTGAGGCCATTCCAGCCCCCCTGATTCTGGGTCCCGTTGCTCACACAAGCCTCCTGCTGGTGCCACGGACAAGGGTCCCAGCAAGGGGGCAGCTCATTACCGTGGTCATGTCGCTGCTGTCGAGTGAAGAAAGCAGCCAGGTGCTCTCAGAATCCCATCCCCGTTGGAGCTCTGGATTCTCCCCTGGCATGGAGGGGAAACACAGAAGAGTCGATAGGACACAGCGTCTTTGCCAACAAGCTTCCCCAATGGTGAAGAGAGCTCAAATCTCGGCATGGCTGAGGAGGGCGGCTGTGCTGGGGCCAGCTCCCAGCACCGAGCACCCCTGGCATTCAAGCACCGCCGTACCCTGGTTTCGAGCCGGTCGCATTCGCTGGCCAAAACCCCGCCCATCCCCGGGGCCCCCTCACTCACCGATCTGCAGCGGCTGCACCATGGACACCTCATAGGGCTCCAGGGGAGAGCTGCTCTCCTGGCGAGCCCCCACCTCCTCCCAGGCCACCCTGGGGCAGCTGGGGGGTCTCTCCGCCATCCTGCGAAATGGAGGAAAGTGCCGGGGGGACAGGGGGCAGCTCAAGGGAAACGCCTCGGTGCTGTGAGGCTGCCGGTGGCAGCAGGGCAAGACGTGGGCTGTGCTCGGGGTCTCCTCGCCAGCTCCGCGCTTCTGCCCTGTCCCGTCGCTGTCCTGTCACACACTGCAGGGTCGCGGCCACGCTGGCTATATATGGTGCCGTGGGGTGTCACAGAGGGGTGTCACAAAGGGCCCCACTGTGACCCGCCACCCGGGCCGGGAGGGGCAGGGTGTCCACTGCAGGGGGTAGGGAGCCGGCTCGCCATTGGCCCAGGGATGCTCTCGGGGTGCCCCCAGGCCCCCATCTGCCCTGACATCCCCTCGGGACCTCCCTGTACCCTCCGCCTCGTCGCAGAGCCCTGCGTTCACA
Source organism: Phaethon lepturus (assembly GCF_000687285.1). Lineage (NCBI taxonomy): Eukaryota > Metazoa > Chordata > Aves > Phaethontiformes > Phaethontidae > Phaethon > Phaethon lepturus. The sequence goes on from NW_010575250.1 coordinate 1,495, forward strand.
TGCCTCGGCGTGGCCCCACGACCTCCCTGGGAGACCCCGGCTTCTCCCGCTCTGTGTAGCGCGCTCTTCACATCTCTGCGGTTTCTGGCACCTCACAGCTACGTCCTTTCCCCTACTCCGAAA
>NW_010575251.1:0-1620 GCF_000687285.1 Phaethon lepturus
GGATTTAATTATACATTTCAAAGAGGGGAACACACAGGTTATACAATATTTCAGCATGATGTTCAGCTGAGTAGTACACAGAATGGAAACGGATTTTATGAAACTTACATTATTCAAGGAGCTTAAATTTTTGAAAATTTGTATATTAATATGGAGGGAGGTCAAGATAGTGGTCTGAAATCAACAGCAAACTCTTAGTCCTCTACAGAAATAAACCTGTGGGGTCTAAGCAAGCTACTGAAGCTGGGGAGAAAATGCAAATTAGCTTTCCTTTACAATTTATTAAAGTATTATATTAGATAATATTAGAGAAAGAGAACTAGAGTGACTAGTTGTAAACACTGCTGAATTTTAAGACAGTATTGATATACTGCTCATCTCTGGCCAGTGGTATTTCAACACGTCATTTTTGCAGCTACAAAAGCTCAGAAGGATTTCTGTCTAAGGCTTTTTGGAGCTGGATCACCGCAAAGTAACTGAAATACCTGACATAGGATTTGTCTCATGACTTTTACCATAGTTTGCTTAAGCGGTAACAGAAGCTTGTCCTGAGATCAGAGCTCTGCCATGGTTGATATTCCAGAGGCTTGCCTGGAGAGGCAAGGTAGGAGACAAAGTACAGCGAATGAGTTTATCCAGCATGATCTCCTAAAGTAGTATCCTTCTAGCCAAATTGGTGAGATATGGACTGGGTAAATGAATGATAAACTGTGTGGAAAATTTGGCTGGACTGTTGCGCTCAAAGGGTTGTGACTGTCAGTGTTTTGATGGCCAGCACCAGTGACATCTGACAATCTGACACTAAGGATTGATATGGGCATCAAAATTTCATAACATCTTTATGAATGACTTGGATGATTGGACAGAGTGCACTCCCAGCAAGTTTGTGAAGCAATATTGAGTTATGACGGGAGCAACTGAGGATGGGGCTGCTATTCACAGAGACATAGGCTAGAGAAAGGGGCTGATGGGGTCCACATGAAGTCCAACAAAGTCAAGTGTGGAGTACTACACCTTGGGTGGAATAACAGGCTGGGGGCCTGACTGGCTAGAAAGCAGCATTGCAGTAAAGGGCCTGGGAGTCCTAGTGGCCAACAAGTTGAACATGAGTCAGCAGTGTGCCTTTGCAGCAAAGGCGGCCAAAAGCATAGTGGGCTGTGTTAGCAAGAGTGTGGCCAAACGGAAAAGTTTCCTTCCCTTTTTCTAGGACAGTGAAACCACATCTGGAGTGTCATGTTCAATTTGGGGCTCCTCAGTACAAGACAGATACTGACGTACTGGAGTGAGTCCAGTGGATGGCCACCAGGATGGTTGGGGTCTGGAGGCACATAATGTGTGATGAGCAGCTGAGAGCTGGATTTCTTTAGCTGTTAAGAAGAATAGGATAAAGGGAGGTTTTTATCAGTGCCTGTAGCCACCTAATGGGATAATAAAAAGAAGGAACCAGGTTCTTTTCAGATGTATGTGGTAAAAGGGTGAGAGGTAATGGGCACAAAAAAGTGAGAACATGGGAAGTTCCAATGTGATATAAGAAAAAAACTTTCAACCATGGGGGTGGTTAGACACTGTAACGGGGACCTGAAGAGGTTATGGACTCTCCATCCTTGGAGACAGTCAAAA
>NW_010575252.1:0-1637 GCF_000687285.1 Phaethon lepturus
CACGGCACGGCTCCGGCGCAGCGCGGCATCGCTCTGGCAGTGCGGGGTAAGCGTGGTGCGGCTCCGGTATCATGCATGAATCCAACGAAGCACGGCAACTCGCTCACAGCGCGGCTCCCGCGCGGGAGCGGGAGGGGAAGCACAGCACAGTTGTCCCCGGGCGCAGCTGAGCGCGATGAATTGCGGTGGAGCGATGAAGCACGGTGCATCGCGGTGAAGCGCGGACGAGCGCCGAGCCCAGCAAATCCCCCACCGTGGTGCGCATCAGGGCGTTGCCGCCTCTCGTCATGGCAAACGGCAGCGCAGGACAGTAACACGCTCCAAGGACGCACGGTATCGTGGTGTGCCGCAGCCCAGCGAACCGCAACGCAGCTCCACCAGGCCACGCCACGGTGCGGTAAAGTCCGGTGAAGCGCGGCACAGCCCCCCACCTTGATCCGTTCTACGGTTTTTACCGCCAGCCATCGCAATTAACCACCAAAGCAGCACAGATTATCCCTTCCCCTTTCATACACACAACCTTCCTTACCTGTTTCGCTACCGCAGGAAGCCCAAAGCAGCTTTAACTCTTGTTTTAGTTCCTCAAACTCGACCTTGGCCTTCCAAAGGCGGTTCTGGTGCTACCTGAGGTCTCATTAAACTACCTGCACTTTCAGTTCCTGATTTCCTGTAATTTATAAGCTCATGTTTTCATCGCATCTCCATCCATGCTTGCTACTCTCTGGTTCCATCTCGTCTTAAAACAAAGCAGCTGCTAGTAGAGTTAAAGCAGGAGTCACAGTCAGAGATTTTTACTGTTGGGTTTTTTTTTTTCCTCTTGAAAGTGCTGGTTTTAACACATCAGTTATAATCAACTGCTGCAGAGTTAACTTTTTTTGACACCTCTCCTCAATATTTTTTTTTTTAATGAACAAGTCCAAGCCCGATATGCAAATAAAGTGACTGGTGTTACTGGTGACATTACCTGCAACTTCCCTTCCCAGCTTGCAGTTCCTTCGCCCGCTTGTGTTGTCGCTCTGGTCAGCGGATCCTCCTCCGCCGGCTGGTTCCAAGTCCTTCAGCCCGGCAGAGCTGGAAGTGCCTTGGCAATAGCCTCGAGTTCACTCTCGAGCTTCCTTCGGGTGAACCAAAGCCTGCCAGGACCTTGCCTTCCTGCTGCCTGAGCTGCTCTGCCTCCCAAATGCTCGCCAAGTGGATCCCGGTTACTGCCCCGCATCCGGAGCCTTCGGTTCCGAGGCCCCGCGGATTCCGGTCAAGAGCAAACAGCCAGCCTCCAGCTCCACGCATGACATCGGGTTAGGCTTCTTCTGCAGTACTTCGCCTTTCATTTGTTGGGTGGTGTTTGGTTGGTTTTTTTTCTTTTAAATATGAATCCCAAGCTCTGTTCTGAATAGCGTTTACTTCCACGCGTGAGTTTTCTTACTCATTTGATTTTAACAGGTTTTTGGAAACGAAACCATTGAGAGTTTCCGGTTTAGCACGCAAGCAGCGCGTGGATTTTGTACAGCATTCGTACACGAGCGAGGCAACTGGAGGCTGAAGGTCACGCCACGCAGCTCTGGCAGGGTCTCCTCAAACCAGAGCGAGCTTCCTTAGCTTACCTTCAAGGGAAAATACGAGAGGCTGGCGGACGTGCA
>NW_010575253.1:0-1611 GCF_000687285.1 Phaethon lepturus
TAGGGAACTATCAAAAGAATGTAACTTCCACTGTTCTTGTCATGGTATTAGATCATAAACACCAGCAGGTTTGTCCGTGCCAGATGTGCTTGGATTTGGTAGTCTCTACAGAAGTAGCTTTATTCCTAAGATCTGAAGAGGTGAAAGAAAAACCAGTCTTTAGGGCTGATAGTGACAAATCTGCTCCCAGCTGCACTGTCTGCAGTAATGCTGCTGTTCGCAGGTTTCTGTGATCAAAGAACTCTTTAGCAAACAAGTCAACAGTTTAGAAGCAGCTTCTGTAACCAGCGAAAATACGCTACTCAGTTTCCCAAAGCAGAAGAATTACCTGAGAGACCAACCCTTTTTTTACACTAGTCCTACTACTCTCCTCTCATACAACTGAATAAATGAAGTATGTGAAGATGATCCTAATATCGTTGCTTCACACTTCCTTTATTGGTCTGTCGTCTTATTCTTGGGGAGAAAACCTAAGAAGCGAAAGAAAACTCAGCAAGGTGACTTGAGAATTCCGCTGTTCGTGTGAATACCGGAGTGAAGCCGATACGCTAGGTCAGTGATGCCGCAAATGACTATGTCTTTGTACACGATGGGCAGAGTGATGTAGCGTGGACAGAAACTGAGCAAACTGTGCCTTGTGCACTAACATTAGGTAAGGTCACAATCAGAAGCTCCTTTGAATCTGGAGAGAGAAGCAGAAAGGTGAGGAAGAATGCAGGAAAAGTTCAGCAGACTGCCTAGGCCATAGCTGGGCATGTTTTTCCTGTGCAGGAGGAAGAACTTGCAGACCTTAGCAAGAAGACTTTAGCGTGGACGTAATCTTGCTTATATTTAAGCTTCTGTGATGTATGTATGTATACTGAAGAAAGTGACTAGGCTTTCATATAAGTCAAGGGAGATTTAGTCAGGGTTGTCACCGGAGTTTGAGAGAGTGAGAGATCATGTTTAGAGTAGGTGCCAGCATTTTGACAGGCGGGCTCATACTGGCATGTACAAACTGGTCCCACTGGCATGTGCACATCTGCAGTCTTAGAGCTTCTGAGAGGAATCACAGCCTGGGTATTGGCAAATGTTGCTCAGTTCTCCAGAGGATTATTATGAGCGTATGCTGTTGGACTCTGCTGTCCCTGTTGAACCTGTCCTGTACCTGTTACAAGTCCTCTGTCTCCTGCGGTTTTGTGGGTCAGCTACATGTAAAACTGCATTTTTGTTATCATCTGACATACAGAAAAAAACCCTCTTTTTGGTTCTCGGGAAAGTACAGAATTTTTGTAGGTGCAGCTGGTGTGTTAAAGAAATCGCCAAGCAGTTGTAGCTGCCAGCAGTGTTGCAGCAAGCTCTATGCACACTGTACAGAATCTTACGGATGTACATAAGGGAGAAGGGTATGCACAGAGGACATTCTCAATGTATTCGCTCTGAATATCTGTAAGTGGAGTTTAATTTTTTGTTTTTAGTAGACGTTACAGAAAACTGGTTCTTCCTTAGCCGTCCTTGCTGGTGATGCTGGAACATTTCCCAGCTAAGATGCAGTTATGACATTTGTAACAGACAAAAAACATCTATCTACGCATCATGCTATCACTACAATAAGTTGCAGATATGTGTTTT
>NW_010575254.1:0-1632 GCF_000687285.1 Phaethon lepturus
TAAATATTTTGTGCATAAAAGATAACTTTTTCCAAGTGGCGCCATTGCAGCTGTGTTTCAGTTTAAGGCCTCCAAACCAGTCAAATCCTGTGTCTGTGGGCTGCGGTATTCAGCTGTGTTACCTGTGGGGAAAGAAGCACAGTTATTCAGTAGAGTGACTATTAAATCATGTAGACTGTAAGAGGATTATATATTCACACAAGCTTAAACACAGCTGAGTGCCTTAGCATTTACACGTGCAGCTCCTAATTGAATTTTGTCGGTAAACATAACAAACACAAAGTCGAGAGACATTTGACTTTTATTTATCCCAAAGCGCATCCTCAGCAATAGCAGCATTTGAGAAAATGGGCTTTGAGAAAACAGTTCTTTCAAAGAGAAAGTGAAACAGTATTCCAGAAAGAGATCTGTAAGTGGTAAGGAGCTATTGACAACTTTCTTGTGCTGGAAGCTCCCCATGGTCCGCTACAGCCTGTATCTGGACTGCCTGCATTGAAGCCATGCATGCTGCCCAGCGCCTTCAAAAGTTCCTCATGAAAAAGCATCTGGGTGTTTTTTTCAGAGCACAGTATAGTATAATGCCATGGTGCATTTTTTTAAAGATGAGAAGCCAACACATGCATCTTTGGTGTAGAGTTCCCATGCTGAACATGACAAGAGCTGTTCAGAATTACCAGAGGGGTTTAAAAATGGGAAGCAGCGTAGCTCTGTGCCTGCCTTGATCTGCCATGAAATGCGCATCGTGCTTCTGTGGCTGGAGTGCTGCCGGGCGCTGGTGTTTCTAGTGCAGCGCGGCACAGTACCTTCGTGCCCTCAGCCCCTTGGCAGCTTCTAACCTACTCATCCTCCTGATCACTGGCCAATGTAGGATAGCGATGATATTCCTGTTTTTGGAGCACTGGAGTTGAGACACAGAGCCTTGTCCCAGGGAAAAATAGGGGACCGAATACAGGTCATGGAGGCATCTTAACAGAGGTTTTGTGCTTTCATTCAAGCCACATTTGAATCTGAAAGGGCAGAAGTACAAATAGCTTTGGTGGGGTGCATTTCTCCTCTTACAAATGGAAAGATAAAACACGTGTCAGTGGAAGATTTGTCGAAAACCTCATCAGTTGAAAGCTATGGCCAGTTTTAAGATTTTGGGCTTTACCAGAAGGGATGTTTATGGGCAATTTTATATGAGAGAAAATAATGAACAGAGTTGATGGAAGGCAACGAGATGATGCATGATCATCTTTAACAGAGAGTAAATCTCTAAGTGACATCCAGGTTATACATATGATGAAGGAGTTTAAGTGAGAAATTCTTAGATCAAAGAGAATTTTAAGCAGTTCTGTCTAGAATACAAAGCAGGATTATTATTTCCTCACTAAACTGGTTTCTGACAAATCTTTTGGAGTCAGTTTCTGTTGGGAAACGATGACCAGTTGTCAGATTTAATGGGACCAGCCTATTCCCTTTGAATCTTTCAGAGGAATAAATGCCCCTTGGTAAATGCTTTGCAAATCTCCCACTGCCTCTGGGTACAGCATGGGGCACGCTGCTTTCATCCATCCCTTTCTCTAATGTGCACTGCCACTGTGGATGGTGCCACCAAAAAACAGGGAAAGCTGAGGAAGCTTCAACTCTTCC
>NW_010575256.1:0-1635 GCF_000687285.1 Phaethon lepturus
AGCGGCCGGGGTCAGCAGGAGCAGAGCGGGCGTTTCACCCTGCGGGCACAGCTCTCCTCCCTCCCTTCGCCGCGGCAGCGTAGCCGGGAGGGTTGCAGCCCTCTCCGCTGCCCAAGCGGACATCCTTCTCCCAGGCGTAGTTTGCTGGGGGTAAAGTTTGCAGAAGGCAGCTGGATGGAGAGGTTTCAGCTCAGTGGCACAGGTGAGAACGTAAAGGGACTCTGATACAACGCTTCAGTATCATAAGCTGAAAGAATAATCTTCTCTTTTACCTATTTCAAGTACCTCAGCAGAGGTACAGTTTGAACGTCCAGTTGCACTCCGGGTACACAGTACCTACCTGTCTGCTGAGCTGCTGGCTCTGAGCTGCTTGTGGGCAAAACACCTCTGTCCCTTCCCAGCCGCTCCAGGATGTCCTTAGCATCAGGAAGAGCAAAGTCAGAGCTAATGAATAGCTGGGGAGGGGCAAAATCTGATGCCAGGGTCCTTTGTTAGTCAAAGTCGATAGGGCATGAGGAGCAAAGACATGAGAACAACAGAAATACCCAATGTTAAAAAAAGAAACAGCAGAAACCCTAGAGTACACATGTGAGTGTTTTTACCTACTAACAGATTTATGTGGTCAAATCCTACAAATGCCTGGCTTATACAAGCACCTAGATTTTTTTACATTATCCCAGAGGACAGATGAATGCAAAATCCATCTTCAGTTCCTCATACCATGGGCCAAGTTCTTAATTATATTAATGCCACCCAATTAAGGTCTCTGTGCTCCCCATAAAAAAATCCTAGCTTGATGAAGCCCAGCACCTCATGGCTGTCAGGACCGGAGACTACCTTTTGAGAATTTGTTTCTTTTGCAGAAGTCACCACAGTTACTGATGCAAAGCTTAAGGAGCCAAGTCAAACAAAGTGCAGAAGCATGTGAAATGCTCTTTATGCATCAGGTTTTAGTTCAAGCAATGACCTCGCCTTTATGCATCACTACCTGCTGATTTCTTTATCACCCTGAGGAGGCGAGGTTTGTCCTTTATCTTTGCGCTTCAGCTCTCTGCACATTACTCTTCGGCAAACATTTAAATTCCCCATAAATCCACAAGAACCACTTTTTTCCTGCCAGTAGACCCCTTTGCTTAGCTCCAGCTTACTCTGCCTCTGTGCAATCATTTACTCAGATTTCAAATTCTTTTCCAGTGTTCCTAGACTTAATTTGAAACTATTGCAGGAGACAGCAAAAATTAGTTTAGAGAAATACTTTTTTCTGCCAGCTCTCATTCCACTATTTCCTCTCCCATTGGTTCTCCAGCCTACTTTATTCCTTTTTTCCTAAAAGGATTTTCTGCCTTATAACCCCTAAATTGTTCATATTCCTGTTTAGGCTATAGCATTCTCATTACAAGCAACAAGAGTTTATGTTTTGTGTTTCAGGCATTTCTTAGAGATAAATCATAGCGCAAATTCTCTGCTAGAGCACCTCTGTGGAAGTCAGTGAGACTCTGCCAACTCTTGCCAGCAAACTCTTTGACCTGATATTTCTAACATTTGATTGACACTCAGGTTATTTTGATGTAACTTGCATTTTAAATATATTGTACTGGCTTTGCGTGCCAAGGTTTTGGTAGTGGCAGAGGGCTG
>NW_010575257.1:0-1649 GCF_000687285.1 Phaethon lepturus
ATAATAATAATGATAATAATAATAATAATGACATCTGAAGAACAAACGAATGAAAGAATAAATTAATTTAAAGAAGAAGAAGAAGAAGAAAAAAAGAAATTATTTTACAAGCAATGTATGTTATTTTTTAAAAAAAAAAAGTGAATAATAAAATTAAAATGAATAGCAAAGCCAGAAATTTTGAAGGGCGAACGATGCTCCAGCCTGCAATGTCTTTTTTAAAACAAGTACTCTGAACGCACACTCGGATCTCGCAAGCAAAGCGGTTTAGTTCAGTTTTTTTTGGTGGTGAGATTGGGACTTCTCTGCATTGACCAAGCCAGGCCATCTCGATCGGACAGGGAAAGGAGCAGGGATGCGGGGAGGCCCCTGCCAGCCTTTCTTCTCCAGCCACGTTCAATCTTCATCTTGGTCTGAAGCCCCTACTCTCCTCCCCCCCAGGGATGTCAGCCCAACTGGGAGCTCAGAAAGAAATAAATAGAAAGAAAGGAAAACGGATGACGGGGATTTAGAAAACCGAAAAAGAAACCATCAACCTCTGGGAACCTGTTAGAACGAGGGCACAACTGTATTACCTCAAAGATTTAAACAAAAAAAAAACCACAGCAGCTAAAGAACTTTTATTGTTTTCCTTTTTTTCTAAAAAAAAAGCGAACAAAAAACACAAAAAAAAGAAAATAAAAAAAGAAGATGAAGAAATAAAAATGGTGCCAGTGAAACTGAAGAAGGTTTGGAAGAACCTATTGGAATCACACTGGGCGATTAGCATTTATTTTATTATTCTGAGCCACCGTGGAGTCTGGAACTTTGTTCTTTTTTCCTTATCCGAGCAGGGATTTGTTCATCAGATGAATCAGGAGTCACTAACAGGGTATTTCAAAAGCAGTCCTGAGTTCCCATCCGTGGGGGGAGTGTATCGACTTCCGCGTTTCCGTAGTTCACTCTTCATCCTTTTTTCCAAGCGATGCCAGCTGCAGCTACACACAACACGCATGCTCACGTGCGCACACACACACATAACATCGTGCTTTTCTTTTCTTAAAAAATATATATATATCACACCAAAACCTAAGAAAGACGATCATGCAATATAGGCGATGAGCCCATACGAAACCAACATGCATCCCAACAGAAAGCAAAAAAACCCTGAGTTTATATATATAATTTTGTTGTCGTCGTTTTTAAACTGGACCAAAACTTTTGTTACCCAAAACCGAGTGGGGGAAAAAAAAGAAGAAAAAGTATTTCTTTATGGACCAAAACCTCTTCAGCTGTCCTTTTCCTGGATCTTCCTGAGGTTGGCCACTTTTATATATTATATTTTTTTCAGAACGAAACAAAACAAAAAAAATTTGCCTTGTTGAACATCCTTTAATCATTTCAAGACTCCTGGTTTTGTTAGATCAGATACTTTTTAAACCATTGGGAAGTGGGAGAGGATGGGCTTCGAATCTGGCTTCTGTGCCAATGCACACAAGATGCAAGCCAGCATCTTAACATCATCAGGTTTGTTCAACCAGTCTCTGGATGCCAAAATGCTGTGATGGTAAAGATGTGTGTTGGATTAACCTATCAATTACCAGTACACCTATCTATAAATATATGTGTGTATATATATATAGGCACTTAACTCATCAAGCACCTATATA
>NW_010575258.1:0-1633 GCF_000687285.1 Phaethon lepturus
AAAAAACACTGTCACCGTACCTTTAGCTAGCGGTTCCACAGTGATAATCTCGCTGCTGTTGCCTCTTCCCGCAGCAGTCACTGCTACCACCCAGACGCTGTACTGGCGATTCCGGCTCAGGTTAGGGATTCTGTAGGAAAATGAGTCGGGAGAGGCTTCAAACTCGCTGATTACCTGTGGTGGGAGAGACAAATGTTTCCAGGCTAAAATAAACAGTATTTGGAGAAAGTCTGCTAAGCTGAGTGCTACAAAGCCTGTTACTTCAGAGTACTTTGAACAAGTATCAATCAGAGTACTTTGAACAAGTATCAATTGCTCCAAACAGATGGCAGATGGCAATAAACAGAGCAGACACAATAACCTATTGAAATCAATATATATTCAGTGAATTTGGGCCTATATTTTGTTTACAAATTGTTTTTATTCAGGTTAGGACTTTTATGTGTCTCTTTATTCTTGGGGGGTTGGGATATGCAATTTAAGTGGACATATGTGACAAATTTTTGCCATCAATAGTTCTGACAAACCGATTGTGTTTTACACAAAGCTTTCCCAACAGACGATTCAGTCCTGCATCTGCTGTGAAATCTGGAGTTTACTACTTGAGATACATCTTTGGTCACCTAGAACCATTGTGCTGGAGTTCCTTATCCCTGGGTTTGGTGGCTTAATCTTGCAGCAATGGAGTGAACCAATAAATAAAACTGCATTCTGTAATAGACAGTTCAAATGTCCCGAGTCTAGTTTTGTTTAATCACAAAATTACTTCCATTCAAAGATTCCCAGCAGAAGGTCATCTCAGCTATTTAGTTGCATTAGCAGGGAAGGACAAGCACTGGAAGAAATGCCAGTTCAGTTGACTCTTGCACTGTCACTCAAGTGCCTCAGCCGCGGGCTGCCGCGAAGCTGACCAGCTGCTAAGCAGTACCTGCTTGTCGGACAGATGTTCTGCAGCCTGCTTGGTGTGAGGAAAGGTGCAGAGGAATATGTAGATTCCTCCAGGGGACATGGACTTTGTGCACCTCAGCACATCCTCCACAGAAAGCTCAGCTCCTTGGTGGAGGAGAAGGGAAACCTCATCAGCCCTCAACAGGATTACGATGTTCAGCGTAGCCAGTTTTACTATTGACACGGGCTTTGTGATTCTTGTATGTAAAAATAGAAGGGTAATGAACCATTAGAATGAATAAGAAAAGACTCACTTCCCTGTGCAACACTGAGCATGGTAATGGCTAACTAGCACTAGGCTAAAAATAATTAGAATGTTAATGACGCAGAAAAGATGATTTTACTAGGAATCAGTATTAAAAATAATGCATCAGTGTAATCTAAATTTGATTCAGACTGACAGAAGGTATGCAAGAAATCTCTTTGATATACAAATATCTGCTTGTGGTAAAGCCCAATTTAATCTGATTAGCATTTCAAAAGGCAGGTTGACCTGAAAGCATTGGAATATGTAGTTCCTCAAAGTGAATTCCAAATAAATAAGGGACATTTCTGAGATATCATTAAACACCTCTCCAGTGTGATCTGGTAGCCAGTTTCAGCTACTGATTGTGTCACTACATTTCTCTGTTCTTGAGCTGGCATCTCCTACAGTCATCTCATCTCATCTCATCTCATCTCATCT
>NW_010575259.1:0-1637 GCF_000687285.1 Phaethon lepturus
AGAGACTGAAAAGCAAGGGAGCTGTCTGAAGTCAAAAGAGGAATTGGCTGAAACCAATTTCCTCTCCCAAATCCATACTCTGCCCGATGGACCATAAAAATCAAAGCTTGGGCTTTTTAGTGCTAGAACACATTGGTTTTCTATTTAACACCCTTGGCAAATGGGAAAACTTCATTAAAACACACACCAGCAAACGGCCTTCTGAAGAAGCCTTCTGCAAGTAGGAGCTGGTTCCTAGTTGGGTTACTAGCACTTGCGCAGGCTTACATACACGTTATGTGAAAGCGTATTCAGAACACAGACTGTTTCCACATGTACGTGTCTAAGAAAACAAGTTGTGGTTGGCTATAGCTGGCAAAAATACATTAATAAATGAATAAAGGTTTTCCTTTTAGCAGTAATTCAGCCTCCCCGCTGTGAAGATAGAAGGTGCTCCAAGCCTCAGTTCCAGCATTCGCACTCTTGCCAGGCATAACATACCACAGAGAAGACAGCAGTTGTGTTATACCAAAGAAAGCAAACTCCCGCTAGACTAAAGGAACGAGAACAAAAACCCCACTGCAGCTCATGCTTCTTTAGCCATAAGAGGAATGGTGAATTCTTGGCTTCAGATTCAGAAGATCACAGGACCCAGCGCATAACTGCCCGTCATTGGGAAAGTTTGTAATGTTTTTTAGTTTACTAGAAAAAGATCTGCCGCAGCAAACCCAAGTCCAAGCCCTGTCACATCTGCCAGTGTATGGGCAGTGTGGCACTGCATGGGAAGGCAGGACACATGAGGAAGATGGGCCATGGCTGCACCTCCATGAAGCGCCTGGTGGCAGACGTGTGGGCAGTGCCCCATGCCCAGCTGCTCACCGCAGTCCGCAAGAGCCAGCTGTGTAAGAGCACGCCATCCCAGAGACCACAAAGCGGTTGATGATCTACCACTAGAATGAAGATACGCTCGCCGAGCTGCCGACAGAGCGTTACAGACACCAGAGCATTTCCCTTTTCACAGGATAGATGTTCCTTTCTGGATAGATTCTAAACACCAACCACCAAGCCCTGCCCCAATGGAGTCAACAAGAGCTTTGCCATGAGCCTACAAGATACAGGGTTCAGTCCTAGAAGGACTCTTCCCAAATCAGTTTGGCAAGTTTCCAGATTAGTCCTTGAAAGAGAAGAGGAAGGGCAGGGGGCTTAAGGCCAACGCACCACACATTTCCAGGCACTGGTTGTGATAACATTAGCTAATACTTCTCTGCCCACTCCACCATTTTAACGTTGGTTCTGCAAGGTGCTGAAGAAGCGGGCCACAGGCCAACAGGACACTTAAACATGTGCTTGACTTTGAGGATACAAGTAAATCCTCTTGAATGCTGAATGCTATGCTTTCCTGAACTAGAGCCAAAGTGCTCCATCCCTTGCCAGCTCTTAAGTTTAGCATCAAACAAGTCTCTCCTGGTAATGCTAAATAAAGCCCTTCAGACGAGTATGCAAACAGTGCCACCAACTACATGTATTATCTCCTTCTTCTACACAGACACAAACGGGTCAGTTCAGGATATTCTGTTTCAAGCCCCTTCTACTTCATGCCTACACTTTATGACTCGGATCCAGGCACTTCGTTGCACAGAGAAGGCAGGCTTTCAGCA
>NW_010575260.1:0-1647 GCF_000687285.1 Phaethon lepturus
GGAATCTAAGAACTGAGCACATACAGGTGATTATTCCACTGAAACATCCCCAGATTAGGAATTGTTTCTAGGACAAAAGTTTTATCAGCATCTTTCAGTTTAACAGCCACTGGTGGAGTCTCATTTCATGAAGTAATTTCAAAACCATTTGGAACTCATTCATGTTTTTGGCCTCTATACCATCCTCTGCCTGTGAACTCTAATTGTGCCCTGTATGAGGAAATGCTTTTTTTTTCATTGTTTAAACTTCTGCCAGATCATTTTATTCAATGTCTACTACTTCTTTTGTTAAGAGAAATGAGAATAAGCATTTCTGTTTCCTTTCTCAACACCATTCACAACCTTAAATGGTTCCGTCATTTCTTTTAGAAGTTAAGGAACCCGAATCTATTAAATGTCCCCTTACTCAGAAACTCTGACATGTATTTCATAACCACTGTTTTCCCCTGACTTTTTCTAATTGTACTTTATCCCTTTCTAGATGGCAGGATCGGAAGGGCATGAATTCTCTAAAAACAGCTTCACAGTGGGCTTACACAATGCAAAACAGTGTTTTCTGCAATGCTGATCGCGTGTATACTCCTAGCTTTCTGTAGTCTCTTGGGTTTTTGTTCCGTGTTTGAACAGTGTTAGGTGCCATTGTCCTGCTAGGTCACTGTATTATATATATAAAAAATAATATAAACACGTTATTGTTACTACTACTACTACCACTGCTGCTACTACTACTACTAAATATTTAGAGACTCCAGCCATGCTTTCCCTGAGAAAACATTCTAAAAGTTAAATAATTTTCTAGCTTCAGCTTCCAGTCATTATATTTGCTCTTCTTCAGTCTGATAGATTAAAAGATCCTCAGCACTAGGATACAGGGACAAGGCACTTCCGTACTTCTGATCTGAAGTCTCCTTAACCACGAAAGAGGATAGCACTGCCTCTCTTAACAATTGTTTTGCTCTAAGATGTTCTATAATTTTCACCACGATCCAAATTCTCTTCTCATTTTCCACAAATATGTTGCAACCTACAAATAAGACCTACACATTCCTGTTCCAGCGGATCTGTATTTATTCCTATTTATTGCTCTGGTTATTGTGTTATCTAGAATCTTCATCCACAGTGACTTGAAACACCTGTTTAAACAAATGATAAAGACATGGGAGATAACAGATTGTTCTAGCATCTGATCAGAAACACATCTGATGAGGTATCAGGATGTAATAGGGATTCAGTGCATATTTATTTTAGTTTAGCTTATTGTTTTATTAAGCTTATTATTTAACTGGCATATTTCATTTATACATTAATACACAACGTTCTGAAATGGCAAGGATCTTTACTGATTTTAGACTGAGATGTCCAGCACGTATTCTTAGACTAAAATCCCTTCCGTAAAATGCAGGTTTTCCTTTAAACATCCATTTCCCAACAGATGAGAGGGCAAGGCCACGGACCAAAACCACAGCTACTTTGATGCAGAAGTGACCGTCAGTCCTTCTCCGTGCTCAGCCTCGCGGGTTCCTGCTGCCTACCTGCGTGTGCCTACGTGCGCGTATGCCAGCCTATAGACACCTACACGCGCCTGTGACTGCGCGGGCACACCCAGGTGCGCCCGCGGGCGCGCGTGCCCGTGCCCACCTCACGCGC
>NW_010575261.1:0-1631 GCF_000687285.1 Phaethon lepturus
GAACTTCTAAGAACGTTATGGTGTCCTAATATCCCCTTTTCTTTCTCCGTGAGCTCTGGTGATTTGCCTCCTTATGTAGGAAGCTGATCCAAAGCTCACTGAGGGAAGTCTTGACGACAGGCTCAAAAAGCAAAAGTAGTTGCAGTGCAAGTAGGCGTTGTATTATCTCTTTTCAGCGTGTTTTGCTGCAGCGTGAGACGATGTCTGCTTTTCCTGTTGCAAACATGTTACTATCTTCTATCTCTTAACATACCTACTAAGACCTTGTACATTCCAGCGATATTTTAAGCCAGAAGGTCTTAAAGTACAGGTCATGACACATTGCCCGGGGGTCATAAACCTGTTCCCTTTCACTGTCTCTGGTCTGCCACTGAAGCAGATGCGCTTAGTCACTTGCCAGTAGTCCTCCTCCAATGGCAGCAGCACTCTATAAATCACTGTACCCATTCCTGCATGTTTCCTTTGAAGCACCGTGAGAATCAGCCCGCAGAATTGTGGGACACATCTAAGAAGGTCAGATAGCAAACAAGCAACTGTGGAGTCACAGCAGGGAGTGAGGTTGAGGACATCTCATCACAGCAATTAGCAAGACAGATGATACCAAAGAGCTCATGATCCGGTTAATTTTGTAAGTGTCCAAGGATTACTGAAGGACACAGGCGGAGGGAGACGTATGAAAACTCCCTGGGAACAAGATTCACAGAAGCATTTTCTGTGTGGATCTGCCCCTTAGTGGCACCAGGGCACAAACCTCATTGCATAAGGACAGTGATCCCTGGTTATTTTTCAGGTTACGGGCAAAGGAGGACAAAAAGTTGTATTTGGGAAACTCTCCCTTCCCCTTTGACGCTCAGACTGTGCAGTGAGCAAAAGATGAAGCCCCTTGAATGTGCCTGAGTGGTGCAGGTAACAAGAAATTGCCCGTACGGCACGGCTGTATGTGTCCAATTGCTCTGGTGTTTTTCGCTGATTATTCCCTCTACTCAGGGAGCTCCCTGAGATGAATTATGATCTTGGTCTGTTAAACACAGCTCTTCATAGTACCACGCAGGTATGTGGCACGCAGATGCCCACCAGCAATAACGTGGATGTCATGGCAGGGGGAAAGAAACAAACTGATTTCCACTCAAATGAAATAACATGGATGGAGAAAACAAAGCACGTCATACTTGAAGTAAATTCCCACCTGCGTGCCTGACATTTAAAATATCTGCAGAGCTGCTTCCATTGGGAGTGTTTTCCTTAGGGCTCTTTGCACTTTAATGCAACTTTCTTAACCTTTTGGTGCAGGCTGATAGCAGAAGAGAAGCCAGTCACAGATGATCCTCCATAGGGTGCTGTGGAGGATGATAAAGTTTGGGTCAGAAGGGAAATTAGTGCAGTCTTCTGGCTGTGTCCTTTGATAGGTCTACAGACTTCTTTCTGAGGACAGATTATGCCTGAGATGTCTGCATGGGAACTACCATCTCTGTACTTTACGTAAAGTAGCACACTGGCAAAATACTGTCCCGAATTAATACATCTGATCTGCTGCGTCTGAGTCAAGATCCCCACATGGATGTCAGGTAGGCTGACAAAAGCAAGTGAGTTTAAAATGCAGTCATGGAATCATGGAATAGTTTGGGTTGGAA
>NW_010575262.1:0-1646 GCF_000687285.1 Phaethon lepturus
CAAGGAGATGGTAAAGGTTACTTTCTTCACTATACACAAGTGAAAACTAAAGCAGAATTGTGAAAAAACTACATATAATAATAACTTAACTTCAGTAAGTTAAACAATTACCCTAAACACTATGGAGGACAACTGCGAATCAGCTCTCCTGATGCCTAAAAACCCTTCAGACAGCACTTTCAGAAGTAAGACTTCTAATCTTGAAAATTCTCCTGTAAGCTGGGTTATTTATAATTTCCTTTGGCAAAAATGAAAATGTGTATGCACATAAATATACATGACACACAGGTTGCCCGTCTACCTTATATGTCTCTCTTGCTTTCTAAATTAATAATCTAAGCATGAACTACCATTCCAAATAGTAATGCTGGAGAAGAATTTTAAAGACCTCAAACTGCACTGTATTTTAAATTTTGACCCAACAGCACCAAGTTTTAAGTAAATGCAGTATCACTAAAATAGAATGCAGTAATTGGTTTACAAAACCTGTCTTACCTTGCCCACCTTTAGATTTGTTAGCTAAACAAAATTGATAAACCTTTGGACTCCAAGCTGGTGGGGGTGATCTCCTTGCCACAGAAGTGGCTGAACAAATATAGGTGGTTTATATACAAAAGGCTCAAAAGGAGGAAATGGGTATTGGAAGGTTGGCTACTCATTAACTCAGGCCTATCTGGGAAATGGAGACAGAAAGTGAACTAAACAACAGTTTCAACTCCATATAGAGTTGAACTTTCATTTTCACTGAGCTGAAGCACTTTAAAAACATGGCTGAGCTGCAGGTTTTTTTATGAGATAGGTAAGTACTGCCCACGTTCTACATGCTAGATAGATTTAAAAGATGAACATGGATCTGCAAACAGTTCTCCTTCCTGGACAAAAACAGTGAAGGTTACGCAACACGGTCACCGAAATCTTTGGCAAAAAGTTTCCAGGTATTTAAGATGAAGTGACATCTTCTAGGGAGGGTGTTTTCTTTCACCTTCTAGAAATAATTCCACATATTCCCGAGAGATCTGCTTCTGGTTGTTATTATGCAGTGACAAAGTCACAATCCGTTGTTGCAGTCATTTTGTAGTGAGTAATTATGTTACCTACAAGCAATATGACTACTTATTGTGAATAACTAACAAACGAATTACTGTGAAAGAAAGAGCTGACTGCTTGTGCAAATACCCTTCAAGCCTCCTGAAACTGCATACTGGAGGACCCAAGAGAATTTTTGGCTTTTTACTTCTGTAAAGACTAGGCTTTTTTTACTTAAGAAGTGAAGAAGGTGGGAAATTCTCAGATAGGTGGGAAATTTCCTCAGAAGGAAAGATAATTGAAATACTCCTGAGGAAAAGAGTGGGGCTGAATAAGCGCATTTTGATATGGCATGAATTTGTTTGTCCTGTGCTAAAAAAAAAATAATTTCCTCTGTAGAGCTGGGTAACAAGCTGATAGATAACAGCATTACAGCCTTGCATGTGAAGCAGCGGTCAGATTACTTGTTTAGAAAGAAAAAGTACACATCCTTTCTAACATACATAGAAGACTCTGGCTGGATATGTTTGTAACAGTTTGCCGAACAGCTTTTCTTTCCTTTTTTCATGAAGCGGAAAATATATTCCACGTGTTGATTTGTAAAGCAACACAGTAATTCA
>NW_010575263.1:0-1649 GCF_000687285.1 Phaethon lepturus
AAATTTGAAATTTTGTTTTTCTTGTTTAAACAACTCAAAAGGAGGAAAATGAAATACTACAGTCTCTCTGTTATTAATTGCCAATCCTCAAAATCGTATTTCAGTTTTACAGAGGTTCATGAGGTTCTATCTCCAAAATGAGATAGAAAAATCTTGTCTCCACCAATAAAAGATGCACCCTTAAAATATTAATAGGCATTTATAGATGACTCTACACTTGGTGTAGAGGATCAATAGCCTTTATTTCAACTTTTCCAATGTTGAAATTAGTGTGATGATTTCCTTCATCATTTTGCCGTAACAGGTGATCTTTTTTAACGTACATAAATGCCTTCTCTGGAAACCTAAGAGAACTGTCACTGCACTGCAGTTACCTGGAAAAGTTGTAATTTTGTGTTACAAACATAAAACCATGCAGTGCCTCGTGTCAGTATAGGACTGAATTGCAACAATAATATGGATGACAGAATAGTAGCAAATGTCGTTCTTTAGTTCACACAATACTCTGTGTATTTTGAGGCAGCTGCACAACTGGCACTATTCTCCTGTTCTTTACCTTGAAGCTATTATCGTATCCTGTTTGGTGTATTATATTTAGCATATATCAAGGTAAGGAGAAAGCACTAAGTATTTTAATTTGATCTGTTTCCTTCTGTGTGTTAAAAATGCTGTGAAGTTGAAAAAAGTTAAATAAGCAAGATTTCAAAACATTAAAGGTGAGATTTTTTTAATGTTTCACCACAACCCTTTGCAAATTCTTTCATGGCCTGAGGGAGATACTTAAAAGGGTGCTTTAAAAATAGGGCTAAAATGAGTCAGACTTACTTTTTTTGCTGTGACTTAATGGAGAGAATATTGCTTTTTCTGTGGGGCATGTACATTTGAAAATTTGATTATTGCAATGCACAGCATTGCTAGTATAGACTATCGTTCAGGGGCCTCGTGCTACAACGACCGCTCATGCTTAAGTTAATGTATTAGGAATGTTGAAATCAGTAAACATAATGAGAGAAATTAAAATTACGTACATGTGCTAAAACTTTGAGGAGTTACATATCTGTTCAACTTGTGAACACTGTCATTTTTGTCAGTAGAAGTACCTTTAGAAATGGAAAATTGACTGAGCCTCAGCATTTAATGAATAAAAAAAGAACAGTTTCTTCTGACCACAGAAACATTATTTATATCACAGATGTTCTAAAACGGGTTCAAATTTACATGGAATAGAGCACAGTGTGCCTCTACTGACAAAAGAGCGAGAAGGACATTTTTAAACGAAACCTGGCTTATCCTAAAATATTTTAATGCTAGACTAACCAAGACCTGACGGCCCATGAGAATGTTTGAAGTTGCAGGAAGCCGCACTGATCTTAAACAAGATCTGATCTGTTTTCTGTTTGCGCACACATCTTTCAGTGCATGTACATGTAGCTTTTAGTACCCTGGAATTAATTCGTTGGCATCCTGTGCTCAAGACCAAATGCACTTTGATGTCTGAATAATAAAATCTGAGGCCCGATGTTTATGACATTGATCTCTGTGGCTGACCTGAAAATATAATGCTTCCATAGGAGCTGTTAGGATTTTGTGCTTATAAAATGGAATCAGTGGGAAAAGTAAAAAATTAAATTAAAATAAAATAAAATAAA
>NW_010575264.1:0-1654 GCF_000687285.1 Phaethon lepturus
TCCTTATCTTGACCCATGAGCTTTTCATTATTTTTTCTCCCTCTGTCTGTTTGAGGAGGGGGAGTCATTGAGAGGCTTGGTGAGCACCTGGCATCCAGCCATGGTCACCTCACCACAGCAGGGGACATCATTGTGCTCAAACATGCCTCTGAGATCTGAAATAGGTTGTTTAAAATGTCATTTTCATAAAGTCCTACATGCATGTGTCTTTGCATTCATTATTTCTGTGGCTATTTCAAAACCCTTAAAAACATATTCTCGGCAAGGCTGATAATCCTCATTTCTCAGTGCAAATGCCAAATGCATTTCCTGCAAAATAATGGAGATTTTTGGAGACAATGTCAACCCTATGATTAGTCTCACCTAACAAATTAAATTTTTAATAGAAGATCCAGCCAGTCAGCCTATTGAATACATGTAAGCAATGTTTGAATCAAATGCAATCAGAAAACATAGGCAGTATTCAGAAAAGTCAAGCAAAGCTTCGGAGGGACTAAGCCACTGAGCTGTAATACACATTCATAACCAGAAACATTTTAGCTCTTTATGAGCTCTTCGTTCTGACTACATGGTTATCAGCTTCAGGCTTGCAGTTGTCTGTGGACCACCCTCCTGCGTGACTTCCGTAAGCACTTTAAAACACTTCAGCACGAAGAGAGAAAAGTTTTCCTTGATTCCTAGAAAACACAGGGTTTTGAACAACCTCTACCTTACACTGTCTCAGCATTGCTTTCAAACATGCCTTGCATGCTACTGGAACTGCGCTGTGGTGCACGGGGAGCAGGTTATGCAAGAGCACCCTCTGGGTAAAGCAAAAAGTGAAATCATTTCCTCCTCGCCGTTCTAACAGGTTGTTTTGGCGGATTCATTGTACTACTTTGAATTGGCTTGTTTCACAGAATTGTCTTGATTTTCCTGCAAGCTAAGTTAGAGTGTGTGTACGTGTGTTGAGGGGCAGGAGGGAGGAGGGAAAAGGTGTTTTGCTCTTCATGCTCATTGCACACAGAGACATGATAACCATTGTACAGAGTTTAATAGAAAATAGTCTGGGTGCGGTGCTATACACAGAAACCAAAGCGAATAAATCTACCTCCATGTGGGGAAGTTCCCAGTCTTACTTCTATTCTCAAATACCGATGTCTTAAAAGTCTTATAAGTGCTGTAATTGGCTATATCTGCACTAGCATATTAAATACCCCAGGGCGTATGCCCAAGTAGTGTCCTGTAATTGTTGTTTAGTTGTTAGCATGCACCATAGCACAGTTTTAACCCACACCAGCTTGCATCCTCGCAGACACCAAGGTACAGTTTAAGGGTTAGCAAGAACCAGAGGTGATTCCCACTGAGCAGTGTGGGCACAGCTGCTTTTTTAAGGAAAGAGAATTCAATTGTTATCATAAGATGGGCCATGCCTCTTGCTCTCAGGTGGGAGAAACACTTCTGAACTCTTTTATTAACTGTTGGCATTTTATGTAATAAAGCAGCATAGCCCCCTTGATAGGGTTCTATCCTGTCACCTAAGAGATCTGTGTACATATCTGTGCTGTACCATGAACTCCTAAGTTCTCAAAGGTGTTTAAGATTACTCATTTCATGGAATCATAGAAACACAGAATAATTTGAGTTGGAAGGGACATTTAAACGTCATCTAGTC
>NW_010575265.1:0-1650 GCF_000687285.1 Phaethon lepturus
AACTCCGGGGCTGAGAAGACCCCTCAGGAAAAGGTCGGAGGAGCTCTCCAAGAAAATATGGATTATTCCGGATAAAAAATGGCGTAGATAAAAGTAAATGGTGTTAACTGAAAGCAAGGTACCGCTGCCCAGACAATTGCAGAAGATCTGTGTGTCTGGAGAGCGTTGAGGGTTTTTGCAACTATGCCAGCTAATTAGAAATATAATATTAATATTCATTATTTTCCAGCTGATTATTGTATTTCTATATACAACGTCATATATCATATGCATTATATAGCTAACTATCCATTCACGCCTGCTCACAGGCTAAATGCGAGACTAAAACCCTGATACTGTGAGGAGGGCTGAGATCCCAAGGGCCATCCAAGGGACAGCAGTTCCCTCCCGGGTGAAGAGAGGCTTCTACTGGAGAGGGAAGTTCACTTCTATCACTGTGCATGACGGAAGTGTAAGCAAGGAATAATCCAGAGCGAAGAGTAACTAGACAGGGAAATCAGTGAAGGCTGAGGAAACTGGGCTTATTTAGTCTAGAAATAGAATAGCAAAGCAGAGGAAATAGCAGTTTGCATTCCCATAAAGGACTTTGACCTTTTTTTTTGTGTTCTCTGTGGACGGGAAGAAACTCGCTTTGCAGTGAGGAGCTCTTGCCAACCAGAGGTGCAGCAGGCACAAGGCAATCGTCTAAACTGGGTTTAATTTTTTTTTTTAATAGCTGAGATAAGTATTTGTCACATATTGTCCTAGCTGGTTCTGAGCATCTCAGACACTCTTTTCTGTGAACGGTTTTTTGCTTCTGTCGGTGTATCTGAAGAAAAATCAGACATATATATGCAGACACATAACAAATAATGGAACGTCTAATTAAGGGTCTTACATATTTAAAAATTTTAATAAACAACAGCATTTGTTAAGATTAAAGATGGAAACTTAAAAAACCCTCAATAATACTTAACATGTTAAAGAGGTAACAGATGAAAGAGTTGTTTTTTGAAACAAGAACAACAGTGTTAATATCTCCAAATGCTCTCTGGGAACTAGACGTTTCTGTAAATGTAAATGAATTTTGCCTGGGCCGAATGCTGGCAAACAAGGGTGTATTTTCTGCCTGACCTGCCTTCTGGGTGAGCGTTACCTGTTCCTCCGCCTGGCCGGGCCAGCAGCTGGCTGCCGCCCGCGGCGGTAGGGGTAGGATGTCTGCGGTGACACCGCGATGCTGTCCTTGGAGAGTGTATTAACGAGTTCTCATGTCCATCCTTCCCTTCGCAGCGTGTTCAGTGAAACCGATACCTGCTGTTCGCACATTTGTGGTCCTGACTATACAAGGACTGCACACCCATATGATATTTAACGTGCTAAAGCAGAATAGACTTCACTCGTGCTAACAGGGTAACTGGTCTTGGAGGCCTACGGGTGGGAACGACTGGAAATCGGAGCACCAGGATGGCTCTCCATCCCACCTCGTACCTCGGAAAGTTGGAGCTGCCTTTGCCTGGGAGCTCGCCCGAAACGCACAGATTTGTCCTGCGGGGCTCAGTCATGTGAAGAGCTTTGTAGATCGAGCTCAGGTCTTCTCCTAGACCGAATCAAGAGGTGCCTAAAGTGCTCGGCCGCAGCGGAGGCCGCGCCTCGCCCCGTCCCCCGCGGCCC
>NW_010575266.1:0-1657 GCF_000687285.1 Phaethon lepturus
CGGATGCCGCGCCGGAGAAGAGGCCCTGAGGAAGTCGTGTAAGCCGCGCTGCTGCCCTGGTGCCGTTCCCATGTACCGCCTCGCAACCCGGACCTCCGCGCCTCCCGTCAGAGAAAATGGCGCCCAAGCCTCTCGCGAAGTCGGAGCGTTCGTCGCCTGCCGGGGAATGTCCCTCCTGCGCCATGCGCCAGCCGTGGCCGTGCCGAGCGGCCTCCTCAGCAGCCTGGCGCGGCTCTGAAGCAACCCGCCATCAGAAGATGTAACTGCATACGTGTGTGTTTGGTACCAGCCTGTAGGGACGTGAATGTTGAAATATGTATGAAATTCTGAATGTTTCTAGGTACCTCTTCACGTCTAAGTTTAAATAACCACCAGGGAACTGGAAAAAGAAAGTCACGGTTGTACGGTTACACTTCATGGGTTTTTTTTGGATTGACTCTGATCTGATCCTCCAAGTGATAAATACCATTTTTATCTATTTGTCACGGTTTCAGTTCTTAATACTTAAGTTCTGTTGGGATTGTAGTTGTGCTGATGGCTTACAAGGGAACTGCACCCAGCTTTGGTGTCCTTGGCTTGTATTCATACCTGTATATATACACATACATACACACATGTACACATATGATCTACACATGTTTAATTCTTGAAAGAATGAGACTAGAGTGGCTGTTTAATAGATAAGGTTGCCTGAAATCAGCTTTTATGTGGAGAAGTGCTTCAGTGTGTAGCTCAGGAGGACAGCATTGATCTTGCAATAGGTGTGGATCAATCTGACAGAACAAAATCTTGAGTCTCAAGGAAGCTAGATCAGTAGATACTTCAAGAATTTAGTAAATCTAAAAAGAACCCAAAACCTGCGGATCTCGGGAGGAACTTCTTTCAGATTCTGGCTTGAACACAGAATTGTGTTTGGACAGTATGAGGGAAGAAATTCTTTCCCTGGATGTGCTTTTATTTAAAGCCAGGAATGATATGACAGCTGGAGGCAGTGGATGCACTTTTTGCCCCAGCTAAGATGAGAGGACAGCAGTGGAAGAGACTGGGAGGCGCAGTTGAGTGCATGATAAATCTAGTTTGGACATGAGGAAACGCCACAAGTCTGTGATGAGTGCAAGCACAGAAGATCTACTGTGGTGACTCCAGCAGCTTCCTTTGTTTACAAGACCATTATATATCGAGGCGGCTATTTTAAAAAGGTGTAACTGAAGTCTAGCAGGCACTTTCTTTTTAAGCATATACTGCTGGAAGTTTGTCCCCGGAGATGGCAGTTGATTAAAAAGTCTCAGGATGCCTGATGCAACTGAGCTTAAGACTCTGCTTGCCGAGTTCTGGAGGCTGCAGGGTGGAAAGCGGGCGTATTGAGCAGCTGTCGAGGGAGAAGGAAGCACTGTCCTCTAGGGAGGGAGGGTGGCCAGCAGGCCGCAGGGACACTTCGCTAAACCTGCAGCGGTGGACGTGGCCTGGCACCACGGATTTTCTCTTCAGAACCTGTTTTGCCTCTCGTGCGTTTCTGTTAAGCGGCGTGTGATCTTTCCTGAAAGCGAGGAGGAGCACGACTGAACAGCCAGCCTGTTTAATTAAAAATGGCCGCCTGAATTTGAGCTACGGGAGTAGCAGGAGGCAGCGCCTGCGCCACCGCATCGCTGCGGTGCTG
>NW_010575267.1:0-1646 GCF_000687285.1 Phaethon lepturus
TTAATGATTCTGTGATTCTGTGATTCTGAATTGCTATCGAATAGAGAACAATAAAGCCAGGGAAGAACTGTGTGAAGCCTTGACTGTGAAGGGGAAGTTTAAGTGAACTAATGAAGTTACTCAAGTTTAGGATTTGGGAAGTAAAACTTAATATACTTCTTCCAGCCGTGCTAGAAAACCCATCAATCAGGAGATGGCACTAAAAGGAAGGAGTTACTCTTAATACCCACTGACGCACTGATTTCACTTGCATATTTTTGACATGTAAACACCCACAGGACCTTTGAGAGCACATAGATGGACAAAGCTGAACAAAATTAGCTGGAGGTTTTGTTCACCCAAGGTGGGACCGTCACCAGCACTGACTCAGATTAATGCAAGTTGCAAAGAGAGGGAGGACAAATTGCAAAGGTACCTGCTTCACTTCATTGACTGCAAAGGGCTCATGGGGAATTTCGTGGTGTTAGCCCACCTTTGGGAGAAAAAAGGATTTGCCATGGTTAGCAGAGATGGATAAACATAGAGGGTATGAAAAGGGTTTGCATGTCTCTCCATGGGTCAGAGACACAATCCAATAGACCCAGCTGGGAGTTGGGCAATCAAGGCAAGTCCTGTGCATCCTCTTCCCTCCAGGAGGACCAAAGCAATGTCCGTGGTATTCTTTCCATGAATCACTTCCCATGGTCCTTCATCCCATTTAAGAGCTAACGCTCTTCTAACTAGCACAGGAAGATGAAAATGGTCAGATGTACCAGCTCCATGGCTAAAAGGGACATCAGTGGAGTTGCTGGAATGGTGCAGCTGACCATGAGTATCAAGAAGATGGTACAATTATTTTTTCTTCCTTTTTTCTTTTGCTGTTTCCGAGCAGTAAGGTGGATGGATGAAATGTATTTGCTCATGCAATGGTGGGGAGGGCACACATACTTCCTCTCTGCCTTCTCGCCTCCCCTCCCCTCCCCTCCCCTCCCCTTCTCTCTTTTTTCTTTGTAGGTAAATGATTTTTCTTTTTGTTTTCTCCTACTCCTTCACTTTTTGATACCTACAGATATATCACTGATTTGCTTTTTCCCTTGCGTAAGCTCCACCACCCCATGACAGCCCTCTGAACTGGCTTCCATTTCCAAGGATACAGCAGTTTCTGCAACACCACCTGTATCCACCACAGATCTCTCACTTGTCTCTTTTCTGTCTTTCAGCCTCTCTACAGGCATTTTTCTCACATGGGTCATCTGCGGGTAACAATGGGGAGAGTGTGCAGGGTGGCTCATTTCCTTCTTCTCTTGAGACACGTGAACATCTGGGCCCAAGAGACTCTCTCTCACATCTCTTGCCCGAACGACTGAAGCATCTCATGTGCTCCACCTGGGGACATACCACTCTGATTCACCTAACAATCATTGCAGGTACATGGAGTCAACACAATGGTGGGAAAGACCCTTCTTGCTGAACAAACCACGGACAAAAGGAATTCCCTGAAATTTTAACCTGGATCTGAGCTATCTGCAAATGCCTTCCATATACCAGAAGAGGGTGTGTAGATACAGATCTTTAGGAGAGCTGGTTGGTATCTCCTCAATACAATTGTTGCCTTGGTGAGTGTGCCTTTGCTGTGATAGCCAATGAATTTGTCTTTCTATAAACTG
>NW_010575268.1:0-1662 GCF_000687285.1 Phaethon lepturus
CACCCCCGCTGCTCCGCCGCTCCCGCCGCGCCGCCGCTCTTGCTGCCTCCACCGACGGCAAGGGACGCTGCCCAGCCAGCCCTAGGAGCTGCTACGGGACTGCTGGTCTGCAGGCCGGCCACGAGCTTTAGGTGGCCCTGGGTGGCCTACAGGCTGTTCGTCATGGATAAAATTGCTTTTTTTTTTTTCCCCCACATAATGAATTGAAAAATGCTGTTGAATCTCCATAAAAAAGAGTAATATTGGCCTCACGTGGGTTCACGGCCAATCTTCTCTGTCACCATCTACAGAAAAACTGCTGCCTCTGTTTAAAGGAAGCCAGCTCTACTTCCCAGACAACATACGGAAAAAGTGTCTTTGAGTGATTATTAAACTGTAAAATATATTTTCTTGCTATTTCAGTAATCTAAATAGAAGAAAGGTGCACATTCAGTCCTCGAGGAACTACTTACTTTGGGTTTGGGCCCAGTCAATTAAAGAGTGGGCAAGGGATGGTCCAAGTCTAAAAATTATGCTTTAAACATTTCAGAAACAAAAGCGTTTACCGCATACCTATTTTTCTGCTTATCTGCTCCCTCCCAACGTGATCTCAGCCCCATCCTGCATCAGCGCATCCTAAGATATTTGCCAATTTCAGCAGGCATTCTCGTTAGCAACAGGTACAGTTGTAAACTCGAGGTGGGATTTGTATCATCACCTCTGCATCTGAACTTATCACCTAAATGTCCTTTGTAGCCAGTGGACAGAAACAAGAACTTCTAGGGTGTGATTCATCGTGCTTATTTTAGACCTTCCAGTACAGGATGAGGTGTATCCCAACTTCTGTGTTTAAATCAGGACCTTTTTTCTCTCCCATTCCACCTTCTCTTGCTATTCAACCCCAGTGAATTGTTACCAGGCTGACTGTGTGTCCTTGATGGCCAAAAAATGTCCTTGCACAGGCCACCAGTTCCTGCTGGTTCTACTGCAGGGCCATGAAGCGGCAATGCTCCTTCAAGCAGATCAGTAACACAATGTCAGGCAATGGTGCTGGGCCGGGAGACACTGCTGTAACCCCTCCAGCTACAGCGCTGCTTCACATGGGTGTTTGAGTCACCAGCGGTGAGGGCTGTCGGTCCCCAGATCAGTGGTCTCTCCCATCTGCCTTACAACACAGAGAAGAAGAGCTGATCAGAAACTGTGCACAGAGGCATCAGCACTCACTGTCTCTTCCTCAGGAGGAAACTGAAGTTTTGAGCTAGGAATAATGGGAGAAGGTGGGCACCAGTCCCACAGGTGGGGTGGGAATGAGAAGAAAGCAGAAAGGTCCTGAGCTGCTCAGAGCAGCTCTGCACTGCCCTCCCCTGTCAGTAACGTCAGCTCTCCCCTGTCCTGTACCTCACAAGCCCGGGCTGGGAGACGGGGTTGGGGAATAAAATGTCTAGAGCTGCAGGAAGAGCCGACTGTGGGACCAGGAAGGCAAGATGAAAGGCAGAGGAGATAACAAAAATAATCCATGTATTGATCATGGCACTAATTAGCCATGCGTGATTTACTGGGGAAAGCCAGAAGTCCCCATTCTCACATGCAGCACCTTATGCAAATGGAAGTCAGACTTGTTTGCCATGGGTGAAGGCAAACCACCAAAAGGACCATCCAGAGGGACCTTGACAAGCTCGAGGA
>NW_010575269.1:0-1663 GCF_000687285.1 Phaethon lepturus
CACCTGGCTGCCGACCCCAAATACGCTCCCCTGCAGGAGCTCCCCGGACCGAGCGGGCCCAGGCTGGGGACACCCGCCTGGCTCCAGATTCGGGGCATGGAGCATCTCCCACAGGAGACTTTTCCATCGCCGATGAGCCCCGCTGCTCATGAGTGTCCTTCCAGTGACACCCCACAGCACGGGTGCGCAGCGCGCACAGGCAGCCGGTCCTACATCTGGACTTGCTGCCCCGTGGGGATTCCCTGAATGACAGTTTGTCATGTACGTCCCTTTGCTCTTGTAGCATAGGAGTATTTGCTTTCCTGGTGGAAATTTGTAGTGACTCCTATTGCATATATATTATTTATGAATAAAAATATATGTGTATGTATTCGTTTTTACTAATGGCTGTTTTGCAGCAGCTTACCACAAAGGGACTGCAGGCAGAGGCTGGGGCTGTGGGCAGGGGCTGAGGGGCTGCAGGCATGGGGACAGAGCCCGGGCAGGTAGACGGGCACGGCCGTGCATCCCTGCTGGGGTTCCCACCACCGCAGCCGGGCTGTGTGCGGGGCCTGGCTGGGCATGGCCATCAGGTCCTCTGCCCTTGGAGATGGAGCAGGGATGGATGGGGCTGATCTGCTCCCGGGGACGGAGCTGCTGCCCTGAGAGCAGAGGCAGGATGGCTGGAACCCCTCCATGTCTGGCGGGGGGGAGGAGGAAGGGGGGAACCAGGGTGCAGGACCATGTGGGTGGTGGGTGAGCTGAGCGCAGAGCTCATGTTGGCCAAGTTCGGCAGCCAGAACCTGGCTCCCACAGGGCAGCAGGAGGAGAGCAGGTCCCAGAAGAAGTGGAGAGCTCCTGGCTGCCTGAGGGCAAGGGAGTGTGTGGGACTGGCTCTGTGAGAGGCTGTGGGGCCACCAGCAGGGCCCGAGGGCAGAAACACTTGGCCAACAGGTCTGTGAGCGGGTCCCATGGGAGCAGGCAGAGGCGCAGCCCTTGGGCATCCCCAGGGTGAGCTGGCGGAGAGTAGCTCCTCCTGCTGCTGTCAGCACTGACCACCCCTCCGGGCTGGATGTCAGCACGGCCATGGCAGACCCTGCCACTCCCTGGGGGACAGGGCTGGTTGCTGGACATGCTGCGGGGGACAGAGGTGCTCCCCTCCCTCCTTGCAGCCCCTCCAGAACACCTGGGCACAGCCCTGCCTCCGCACGCTGCTGCTGGGACCAGGATCCGGCAGGGCACTGGGCTGCCCGCTGGCAAGTGGGGATCCGGAGAGGTGCTGGGCTCTGGCAACAGGCTCCTGTCCCATCCCTGCCCGTGGGGACAGGCCCAGGGAAACCCAGGTTGCTGGCAGGGCAGAGGCTGCCAGACTCCCCCGGAGTGGGCCACTGGAGATGGACAGGTGGGGAGCACCGGGCACCCAAGGCACCCCTTTGCCTGGTACAACAGCCTGACCCAGTGCCCAGGAGACGGCAGCTGAACGGGCCGTGGGCTGACACTGCTGAGGGAAACCCCCCAAGTCTGGCTGGGAAGCACAGCTGCAGGCTCTCCAAGGGCCGACGGCCCCACAGGCAGGAGGGTACAGGCAGCTCCTGGCAGCGCAGCTGCAGGAGGAAGCTCTTACACTATGACCAGGACAGACAAGGCACAAAGAGCAGCTCTGGCAGAGGAGACCAACACCGCT
>NW_010575270.1:0-1665 GCF_000687285.1 Phaethon lepturus
GGCACGTTGCGGCGCGGGGGCGGGGGGCGGTGCAGAGCCCGAGCAGGGTCTGGGTGCTGTCACACGGGGCTGCAGGTGCCTCCAGCCAAAGCCGCCGGTAGCCTGGCGTAAAACACACTTGCAGGGGTTGGCCCGTGTCCGGAATTGATGGATTTTCGGGGAGGGGGCGGTGGTTTTCTTGTATTTATTTATTTACTTGCTTGCTTACTTACTTTTATTTGTCTATTTATTTTCGGAGGCACTTGTTGAAGCGTGAGGGCAAGAAGTTACTGGAAATGGCAAAGAACACCGATGACCAGATGGCATTTCGGGGACAGGCAGGAGAGTGATCTCTGCATTGGAAAACCATGGCTGGACTCCTCTGTGAAGCACGGTAACATTTCCAGTTCAGGCCGTATCCCTCAGAACTTTGTTAGGAGTAATGCAGACAGAGAAAAGTACCACAGAGGCAAGGAAGGAAGGAAAAGCCATTGGATGGATTTTAATTTTACAGTACATTTATTTGTAGCCTATGTTTGTTTCCTGCATGAGAATATGTACCCCCATGTGCACTAAGCAGCTGTCAGTCATGCTATGTCTGATTAAATTACAGAAGCAACAGCTTAGTTTATTGTAGATCAATGAAAGTATCAGAAAGGTAGAGGGTCAAATGGGGAGGGCCAGTGGTTATGAACTATTTATTTAAGCAAAAGATTTGAGATGTGGTAATCTGCTAAAACCACCTTCTTGGTTTTTTTCAATCAGCAGGGTTGCACATTACTCAGCACTGACCCCCAAGATGCTGAACAGTGGCAGCTGGGAACACGCAACAGTCCAATCAACTGAGGTGTGTGAAGGTACTGACCAGGAAGGAGAAAATACAAATAGGGATGAAAGAAAAGAACTGTGAGCTGGAGAGGAGATAATCCCTTCTTCTGAGTCTGTTGGTGTTGGCTGTTGCTGTTACCTCTCCACCTGAATTAAGTGTACATAATTGATTTCCCAGCCACAGCTAACTTAGCTGGAAGGTGAGACAAATGTGCTAAACCAGAGAAACATGGCAGGGAGGAATGAAGTCCCCTGCTGCTTAAGTAAGACTTTTCCTGATCTTTTTTACTTTTTACTTCTGTAAGGACAAAAGGGAAGATGGTAAATGGTTTTTGTAAGAGGCAACAGCAGTGCAAAGCCAAGGATTTTTTTTAAATTTTGTTTTTAAACACTCTGCCTGAGCTACCTTGGAGGCAAATCAGGGCATGTGTTGCACAGAGGAAGAGCTGGAACTGGGACCATGCAACCCAGTGTTTTGGTGTAAAATAGAGCCAAATGTGGTTTTGTGATGGGCTGGGATGACCTTTGGGTTGACCTGCTGGCCAAGGTCTGCCTAAGGCTATGCAAGTTTTGGTGCCGGGTGGTGAGGAGGGGTTTTTTTTTCTGCCAAAAGGGAAATATAATCCTAGGAGGAGTGCAGTGATAGCTGGAGATATGTGTGTTGGAGATGCTGTACTAAACGTCTCTGTGGACACGCACAAGCCTTCCTCAACACATGCACCGACACTTCTGCTGCTCTCTACCTGCTGGACCCTTAGAAATTAACACCATGTAACTCGGGTCCTCTGCCAGGTTCATACACCAGGAAACATTTCCTAAAGCCTCATGAGGGCTGAGGAAGCCCAGCTCAATCTAGAC
>NW_010575271.1:0-1656 GCF_000687285.1 Phaethon lepturus
TTTTTTTTTTTCCTGTATGGCATTTTCTGCAAAATTAATTCATATATTTTATTCTCTAAAAATAGACATTGTCAAATTTACAAAGGTGATTATTCCTATAATAATTACTGAAACAAAAAATTAATTGACCATGACTTAAGGTCATTTATAATACATTCCCTCTGTGAGCCATACATGAATTTGACTCCTTAATTTTGCTTGTCTGCTGTCCATTCTCTTCATTTGCCACTAGAAAGCTGTTATAACATAAGATATTGACCATGGAAAGTTCATGTAACAATCGATTTATTCACAACTATGTCCTTATTACAAACAACTATTCACACAAATTAATAATATTATAGCCAATGTGAGCTAGTTAATCCATGCTTAGACTACTCAGGAATGCATATAATAAGAAGTGACTTTGTCTTTCTGCATGTGGATTTCTCGGATTACCGTTTTGTTCAGTGTTTTGGAGCACACAGTAATAATATAATGCATTAAGCATGATTTATTTCCAATACTGTCATCTACATTTCAATAAGTCTCAAAACTACAGAGAAGAAAAATAGGAGGGATTTATGATAGTTAATACAAGTTTGAATTTATACACTTCATTTTAAACAATATTCCAGGCTGTTAACTAAGGGTAGAAAGGTTTTGCAATAACATGATCTCCTTCTCTCTGAAAAGGACCAATGCAAAGGAAGACTGGTGTTATGTGAAATTTACAGGTAAAACTGACACAAAGGTACTCTCAATTCACTAAAAAGGGCAATAAAAACTGATGAAGGACATACAGCACATTTGTCCATACACAGTCAGAAAGTTTTCTGAGTGTTTAATGAAATCTCAAAAAATACAAAAAAAATGGCTTTTGTAAGATCAGTTTATTGATATCAAAGATGGAACTCTCTCACCTATGTTATTAAAAAGGTTTGAGAGAAAGACTGATCCCTCTGGAAAGTGCTTTGCACCTTCCTGGGTTGGATGTCTAAGCCCAGTGGGGTGAATCACCCTGGGGAGGTACCAATTACATCTCCAGCTGAAGGAGCTGAGACAACAAGCTTAGATGAGGCAGCTAACTCTCAGAGACCACACTAGGAGAAATGAATGTCTCCCAGAAAAGGTTTATCTGCATTGCAGATGAGGCTGCATTTGAATACAGGAAGACATATCTGCTCCAAGTTTGTTTAGTAGCACAGGATTACAGTAGTGAAAATTTGCCAGCACAAGCTTCAGCAAGAGAGATACCATTGCTGGTCACTGGCCTACATTCAAGGCAAGGTACCACATGATCTCTATGCTGATGAGATTAAAGTCAGAGCAGGGGTTTTTACCTGTCATGTAATTATACCTCTGTTTGTTCCATAGACTTGCCTGAAGCATACAGGTGACCTTTTCATCTCAGATTAGCACACACTCAAAAAATTTCTTCACAGGAACAGTGGCAATTGTTTCTACTTCTTAGACATGGAAAATTACAACTTATAGGAAATCCTGTATTTTAACATTTAGTTTTACCCACACAAGGATAAAAAATATCAGAATAAATCAATATTATTCAGCAGCTAGATGGAATAAGCTAGGTGGGGTGCCTAACTAATCTAGTGGCCTTACACAATGGAGTGACTGCATCAGTAGACAAAGGAAGAGCTATGGATGTCATCTACC
>NW_010575272.1:0-1653 GCF_000687285.1 Phaethon lepturus
ATATAAATTAATCTAGTCCAATGCTGGCAGCTGGGAGCTCTCCTGCAAATAGCAGCTTTCATCAAGAGTTCTCTGCACAGACAGGTTACTATGCAGAATGTTCACTTGTCATGCCAAATGCCTTGGTGAAATATTTGACATATAACTAAGATATTCCTTAAAATATTTTCAGACTGAGCTGTGTAAGAAATAATGTATGGCTTGCATCCTGTGGAGTGCTTTCTGCCGGTTTAGCTGTATTAAGCAGCTTTGGACTGATGCTCTTCTGTGGAGTGCCGTTTGTGGTCACTGTAGCAAACGCACCATTTCTTATTCTAGGTAAGTAGAAAAAGCGAGTCGGCTTCAGATACGAAGACTAAAGTGGAGTAAAACCAACCTGACATGTTACTCTCTTATGATATGAGCATCACATCACACGCAGTTCCGTCGTGCAGTGAGGGGAGGAGACACTTGGAGCTGCAGCCTCCTCTGAGCTCCTGCAGGCAGCTGAGCCGCTCAGCTCGGCAAACCCGCACCGGGACTGGAGCTGGGCTCTGGTGGAAGGCCAGCTTTTCCCAAAAAACGATGCCTGCTCTAGTTCCACTGTTACGGCATGAAAACCAGAAATGAGAGGGTGGTAAGGTTCGCACTTCTGGTAGTTTCACCATGCTGATTAATCATCTATTTAACTAGTGCTAATACTTGAGGTGAGCTCAACAGGGTTCTGTCACCACATTCCCCTATCTCATCCCCTGCTGTTTTCTATGAGCATACTATAAGCATTGACATACATCATTAGCTCTGGCTAAGTTTGTCTACCCCAAAACAGTTTGTTGCTAGTACTTTCCTATGGGACTGCTGAATTTGTCAGCAATTGAAGGAGGTGCAGAGGTCTTCCCCAAAGCATCCACCTCTTGACCACCTCTTTTTGCAGTCCAGTGAGAGCTCCCTACTTCTCTGCTGTTAGTCAGCCTCAGGGTAGCTCAACAGCAGCACCGTGGAACCTGTGTCCAGTGCGCAGCTCGTGCTACACTAACACTGACTTAAACCAGTACCTGCATTACCGGGTGAATATGGGAAGCAAGTTACCGCAAGTTTTTGCACCCCATTTTCAAAGTGTAGTCGTTGATCAGGTAAAATTGGTCCTGAATACGGCTTAAGCAATGAGCAGGACTGTCTGTAATTTCAAATAAGAAATCCGTCTTGTTTTGCTAAGATGTGAAATTTCCTCTGCAATATAATGACTACGGAGTAAACAGTCTCATTTAGGTATACAACTGAAGTGATGCACCATTCGTGCAACCAGCTCCCCCGCCCCAAAACCACGAGGAGCTATCTTTGCATCACAGTTGCACAGACTGCTCCACAGCCAGTGCTGAACTTTCCAAATACCATTAGATAATGTTGCTGCAAATAAATTACTGCTTTTAAATCCTTATCTGCTCTCCTATATGATAAACTCATGTGATATTTTCTTGGTCTTGGCCTCGTGCTGAGAAAAGAACACGGAACTCCTGGCTTGATAGAGGCTGTGCATCATACTAGGTGTCTAATGCAAATGCTCCGTAGGGCACGCATTGTTTCTTTGTTTCCTGCATAATTCCAATGCATTTTGTATTTGCTTTTGTTTGCTCATCAACTGCAGAGGCTCTACATTTCAGAAAGCCCCTTTTT
>NW_010575273.1:0-1663 GCF_000687285.1 Phaethon lepturus
TTTTTTTTTTTTTTTGAGCAGTGGGCATTCCAGTATATGGCTTGTTTACGTCACCTTCTAGGTTATCTTGCTTTAACCTTGTCTAAAATGACCCCTGAGTTAACCTAGATTCTTCTGCTATGAAAACATGTCAATCTTTCTGTATCGAGTTTTATGATGCTTCCTCTACCAACTTCAAATATCCTCAGTCAAACAGAATTGAATACACTGGTTTCTCAGCAAGATTATTCTCTTTGCATATCCATTGTTTGGCAGAGAAAAATAGTTAATTATAGCTCTTTGTTCTGTAGTATCTCTATTGTGTTGGTTTGATCAGCACAGTCATGAGGAGGAACGCAAAATGAGGCAGTCTTTGAACAAACACATCTTGAAAGCAAACTGATACTATGAGTTCATAAATTGTGTACTGAGAGAGTCCTTAGGTAAATGCCGAAGTCTGGGTCATGCTCACATTGAGTTAGACGATGCAATCTAATGTTGTTTGGAATCATGCTTGTAAACTGAGCAGCTATAGTAGCTGAAGCCCCATCATACTTGATCAGACCAAAGATAAATGCATGTCACTATTGACAGTACTGGCTACTTAAAAAGAAACTGCGAGGTACTCCAAAATAGAAAATCATTTCTAGTAATTAACAGTTGAAACAAGACACTTCAGTTTCCTTCTGAATTTTTATTTTAGCTAGTGAAATATGCTTGTTCTTATTTTATATATAATTTTTTTCTTTTCTTTTCCTCATAAACCTTCCCTGAAGTCATATATTTTACCAATCTATTCCTCTTCAGAATTTGGGTGGGCAGGGGAATGAACATTTCTCCTTTTTGTTTCTTTTAAGCATCTACTCCTGTTTTAAGCAACAGTAAATGACAGCTTTCAATCTTGTTTGTACAATTTTATTTTATTTTAGCTATCTTCTGTCCTGTTATGCATCATCTTTCTAAAATAAACAGCTCAAATATACTTAGTCCCCTCCTGATGTGAAAGGTCTTTTTCCCGCTTTTATTAAATAATTGTGGTCTATATGGAATAATTTTTTAGTATGATATTGGTTGAAAGTTAAGTCAGTCATACAAACACATTATACAGAGGGACTGAGTGTTATAGCACTGACTAACATCATGCTAATCTCAGATTTATTTTGTATTCCTCATTTTACATCTTACACAGTAGGGTATTAAGCTGAGTTTTGGGTCTAAAAAGCTCCACCACTCACAGTTGTGTAGTAGTTTAAGATATTCAGCCTCAGTCCAGTGCACTTGACTTTGAATATACTGCCCCAAATGCTATTTGCCATTGTTCTGTCCAGTTACCTAGGTAGGCTGGGGCTCTCTAAAGATCCTTTTTGTTTTGTTTTGTTTTAATTGGCTATTTGTTTTTCTGTTGGCTTGATTAAGTAACTGTATAGTGATTAGATGAATTTCCAGATGTTCATATTTTTCTGTAGAAACACAGAGTTCATTTTAAAATAAAGTTGGCTTTTGTTTAGCAGGTGACAAATCGTCTTGCAAATACTTTTATTTCCTCTTGTGCAGATACCTCAAAAACATAGAACATATTCTATTTCAATAAATGGTCTAGGATGAGGAGGAAATATAATTTTGGAGAAAATTGTAGCTTGATAAATTCACTCCAAAAGTAACTGTTCAGCAAAATTATTCCTTT
>NW_010575274.1:0-1650 GCF_000687285.1 Phaethon lepturus
TACTCTGGTAAAGGAGACCTGTCCACAGTTCAGAATGGAGTTGAGTTCCTTTCTGAAGTGTTTGGAAAGGAACCTAGTTCTGCGAGGAAGTAGAATTTTTCGTTTTCTGGAAAAATGGTGGACACGTTGCAAGACATTTGAAGAGTTAATACAAGTAGCCCTAACTGCACCTGGCAGTTGACTGAATATTAAGAGCTAGTTAACGTGTTTTTTTAAAATAAAAATTCCTTTTTTTAGAAATAGATTTTTTAAACAGCTGATTTTTAGCACCTTAAAAAACATCATCTATATTTACCTTTTTCCAAAAAGAAATATATTTTATCTGAAGAAAATCTTTCTTTCTAAGAAAAAAAAATATCTGGCTCAATTACTGCTAAAATATTTTCTGCCTTTCTAGGTTCCCTACTCCTGCCTATGTTGCAGTGTGACAGTATCAGACCTAGCTTAATCTCAACTCCACAGAGGGGAAGCAACGCAGAATGGGAAGCAAACAAAATTTCCAGCTGTGCAAGAGGAGAGCTGGCCTGCTCATACTTACCATACAAAGAAAATTTTGCTTGGACTAAAAGACAGACAGCAAAGAGAGAAGCAGGCAGAGACAGAAAAATTCAACTCCATTAAGAGGAACGTTTTGAGACGCTGGGCTTGGAGCCAAAACCAAAGCACCCTGCAGCATGGATGCCCAGCTCACCTAGAAACAGTAAGAAAGGGAATAATCTCAACAAAAGCATTGACTGGAAAAAGACCAAAACTTCTTTCCAAAGAAACCCTGCCTTCAAGGTACAGAACAGCATTGAGGTAACAAAAAAACACTACAGGTCATATGAAATATCATCAAAGCTCTTTCCAAGAGTAATGACAGGATGATTTTCCATGCATCTTACAAGAGCTCAGCTTGTACTGAATAAGCTGTTCTCACCAAACGTCATCATTTCAGTTGCTGTTTCATACTATTCAGAAAATGGTATTTGTACAACCTTCACGGAAGCTCTAAGCCTTCACAAACGTTAAAGAGAAAGTGAAAAGCATAGGTTAGATGACAAGCTCATTTATTCTGCCTGACTTACAACTGGCTGTGGACAAGGTGGATACCTCCCGTCTCTCTACCTGCCCCACGGCCCACCGCGACCACTGAGAGCAGAAAGGAACAGATACCCTGAATCACGTAGAGCTTCCGTTTCCTCACTGCAAGCACACAGACATGTATGAAGTATTAAGCTGTCCTTATACAAACCCACCCTATTAATGCTTGAACACCTCGCTATTTTGCACATTCAAGTTTACACCAAAGCCACTTGATATGCAAACACTATTATGATCATAAGGTACTGCAACACCGAGACAAAGCCCTGGATTTTAGTCTCAGCGAAGGAACTGCAGCCTAACAGTGAGATCATCTCGCTTCTACGTGAGTGTTTCAACTGTTTAATATATCTTCCTACCTATGTATGAGGTGGGAGTAAATCTTTTTTCCTTCACACCACTGATTTCATTCTTGGAAGATCATTTCCTAGTAAAATGACATTACATGATTCATTAAACCTTTCTACAAGTAATATTTGAGGAATTTCTTTTCAACCGATTTGAAAGCAAACTTCATTTTGGCAGAGTTTGTTTCCGTAAGTCCAAAATATTAAAAAAAAAAAAAAA
>NW_010575275.1:0-1641 GCF_000687285.1 Phaethon lepturus
AAAAAAAATCAGAAAAAAAAAG
Organism: Phaethon lepturus; assembly: GCF_000687285.1. Taxonomy (NCBI): domain Eukaryota; kingdom Metazoa; phylum Chordata; class Aves; order Phaethontiformes; family Phaethontidae; genus Phaethon; species Phaethon lepturus. The sequence goes on from NW_010575275.1 coordinate 23, forward strand.
GAAAGAAAGAATCGTTGTTCAGACATATTTTAGGTAATTCTCCTAACTAAATATTTATTATGTTCAATAATATAAAGAGGGGACCTTATACTTAAATACTGAACAAAGTAAATTGAATGTTAAGTAATAATGCATAATTACATATTCAGGAGCTAATTACAAAGAGTGAAGTAAAACAAACTGTAATCCAATCACAAAGGCAAGCATGCAAATGAAACAATCAGGTTAAAGATGCTGAACTGGCAGTGTTAGCAAAGATTTATAGAGAAAGATCATCATTTAGCATAGCAGAAAAAAATCTATTAGCAAATATAATCTCCCTGATGCACTTCCTCTTTGGTACATGTTAATTCTTCTATTAACAAATCTCCAATGATTTTGCATTGAACATTCAAGGCAACTGAATCAGTATTAGGGAATCATACCATTCCTTGCCAGAAAGGAAAGGATTCATTACAGCTAGTGAGAATTTATTTAAACATATGAAATAAAAAATTGCCAAGACACTGTATCAAGTGACACAGGATCCAAGTGCTTGAGACCTAGAGAGTTCTCCCACCGCCCCTCAAGCTAGGACTTAACAATGTCTAATCTGGAACCAGTCTGCCTCATTGCTCCTGTCTGTCTTAGTTTAGATTTTTGTTTGTTTCATTCAAGGATTATGTTACAAAGTACAGCCAAGCTTTATGTGTACAATAAATCCAAGAGATCAATATATTGTGTATTAGATCCTAATGAAGAACCACCTAAGTCAGATGTGTGTTCTGGTCTGGAAAGCTCCAAAAGAGCCTTAACTAGTAAAGAATGACATCCCTACGTCTTAAAATGAGTACAACTAAAGCACTTTTTGTTGAATAAAGTATGAGTGTCCGATTGTCCTTGTGCAAGGATAAGATGAGCATAAGTTTATTTTTAAATTAAGTTTACTTTTGTATTTAAGAAAAGACAAATATAAGAGTTCAATACACATCCATAGACTATTCATATTTTAGAAAATCTGGCAGAAAATCCTTTCTCCTTATGTGTGTCTTCGTGACTAGATTTTAACTCACTGCAATTAAAACATACCTAACTAACAGCACCTGGAGTAGAATACAAGTAATTTCATTTTTAATTGGCAAAAATGTCTGGACAACATTTAGATTCTATGTTGATGTCATACACACTGCAATATGTTTGTCAACATTGATGATTTCTAGCCAAAATAAGCATTAATTACATTCTGAGAACATTTATCATACAGCTACTGGGATTCTCCACTAACAAGTGAGACACAGAGTCTACTGCTTCAAAAATGCTCTTCAGTCTGAGTTAGGGAAGGGGTCTGCTCCGTAAGGTGTTAGCATTTGAGGTCCAAGCTAATAATCACAATCAACTTACAAAATATGATTTCCTAATATCATTTATGTCACAGTTACAGTGGGAATATAGTTTTTGCTAGAATTCAAAAGCTTGAATTTGGAACACAGACTGGCTTATAGCTGGCACAAATCTGCAAGCATTTAATCTTCTTTAGGGAACAGAAATTATATTAGCTTTTCACATTGTATCCAACGCTGCCAGACTGCAGTTACTGCTGAAAGACTTGGCATAGGACCTGAGCCCCTTGAAACCCAGGG
>NW_010575276.1:0-1675 GCF_000687285.1 Phaethon lepturus
CGGTCGCCGGGCAGGCATCTGTGTAGAGCAGCCCGGTCCTTCTGTCCCCAGAGCAAGGCTTCCCCTCCCACGGAGAGCGACGCGGCCGTGAAGCGCACGAGCGCCCGGGGTGCTCCTGCTGCACGCTCCTCGCGCTGGATGTGCCCCACTAAATGCAGCCGGGGCAAGGCCGGTGCTCAGAGTACGAACCCCTTGGGGGCGGGCTGAATTTTTCAATGGTGGTTTTTGTAGCCAAAATGCTTTTTCAAATTGCCGAGTCGTATGCAAGCAAGGAAGTGCAAGTGGAAGACCTTCAGCGCGCTTAGCAGTAGCTGATGTATTTAAAAGCCAGTGCGTTAACAGCAGAAATTGGAGGGGACCCAAAGGTATTTTGTCCTCTGGATGCTGCAGGAACTTCCACGAGCAACCAACGTGCAGAGGAACCCGAAGTGGAATGTGTCTTCCGGCCATCACCTCGCAAGCCCCGGGAGCTCTGCAAGTGGCCTTTCCCTTCAGAACAGAGAGGTCCTGGCCAGCTGCGGCCCTCGCGTCTCTCCCTCTCTTCCCAACGCCAGGAATGCACGAGCAGTTCCTCTTCCTCCTCCTTCCCTCCCGCGTAGAGGCAGCAAAAGCGACGGCTGTCTTGGGAGCGCGGGAGGCTCCGGGGCAGCTTGGGAGAGCTCGTGGGCAGCAGGGAGCACGCGGCAAACCGAGATGGGCTGTCGCGGGCGTTCAGTCCCGAATTGCAGTCACAGGTTTGCAAAATTGTCAGGACCCTTTGTGGGACATCGACTCTGTTAAGAAACTCGAGAGTATCCCAGTTTGTAAATTAAACCTTTCAGATGGTCGTCCCTGTGTCGAAGGCCTCTGAGCGCGTGTGGAAGGAGCATGCATCGACAACATCTGCGCCGCTGTGATTGCAAATCAGCGTTCCCTGGCGCGATGTGCGCTAAGGGAGCTCGGAAGGTGCCAGGTGCCCGACGCCGGGCAGGGCCAGCGCTCAGGAGGTTCCAGGGAGCTGAGGAGAAAAGAAAACAGGGGTTTCTTCTGTTCCCCAGCAAGCTGTCCCGGCTGCGCCCCGCTTTGAGCAAACACCAAAACTTTACTGGCGATAAATACTTTTGTCCGAACAAAAATACCAGTAAAAATCTGCATCCGAGCCTTCAGTGTGATAAATTGACACTTGATGGCAATAGTTGCCTGGAGTGCTCTTTGAACAGGAGGGCTCCTGGGGGAGCTTCCCTCTCTCTCTGATGTTTGAAAATTAAAAATTAATCCTGTATGAAAAATTAAAAGGTGAAACTTTCTGCTGCAGCAGCATAGCTTTTTGAATGTTGATTTTGTTTTTAAAATGACGGCTGAATGACATCTACAGGAAGATCGTTGTTGGTTGTTACATTTAGAATATACGATTTTGATTTTTGTAAGTTGGAAATCTATTTGCAAAGGCCCGGAGTAGCTTAAAAAGGAGTTGAGGGTAGGTATTTATTTACTGAAGTACATGGCTTTAAGCAGGCATTTAGTCACTCCTGCAGAACTATTCCTGATTTACGATACGGTAAAAGACAACTGCTGGTTTTATCATCAAAAACAATGGTGCAACCTGCACATCTTGCAAGTTTAGATTTGATTTTTTAACAATCCCCACCCTTCTGGCACCAAGGAGTGCCTCCTGCCCCTCGCTGGTCAGGCGCGG
>NW_010575277.1:0-1679 GCF_000687285.1 Phaethon lepturus
TGAGGACAAGCTTCTTTTTTCATTTACCGTGTGCAAAGTATGGAGAAAACAAGGCTTGTCCCAGTGCTTAATCAGCAGCAAGCTCTTAAAATATCTGTATTCGTGCCTCTAAGACACATATCTAGCGATACCACATCAAGCAGCTGCAAGCTAACATTGTCGCATGGAGTATGTGAGTTTCTTGGCATCATATGACTTCTTTTATTCATTAAAACATAAGCAAAATAAATACGTGAGGCTACGGAAAGAAACTATAGTCGCTTTCTAAATACAATTCCTACTGTACACGTTCAAATTCCGTAATTCCTTAAAGCAAGCTTTGTTCCTCCATAGTCAGAACCCATGCTGTAATTATTTCCCAACCCACACAGCCGATCCCTGCTACTTGTGATGATGGAAGCTCACATGTAATCAATGCAACTCCTCTGTGTCTGTCAACTGGATTCTTGTATTTTAGAACAACAAAGGTTCCTGACACTTCCCTTTTTCTCTCCCATACCTACCAAAAAGCTCGGGAGGGGGAATGGGGGTGATTACAGTAGTTGTCTGCTACGCAAAACTGTAGAGTACAGGGACTGCTCCTCCCCTCAAAGCATACATACGCTAAAACTACCTTTCTTTTAGAGCCCCACTTGTAATTCTCTCACAGAAGAACATACTACTAAGCCTGCCAAGCCGGCTTCTTCAAGCATTTCCCTGCAGAGCCCAATTCCCTCAGTTCTTTTCCTCCTCTACCACTGAGCTTGAGGCATCAACATCTCGTATCCTGTAGAGCACTCCAGACGTGCACACACACCACTGCTGCTCACAGCACTTACTGCAGCCTCACCCTGCGTATCTTCACCACATTAGAAAAGCCCACAAATTTCTTGTGTCATAGAAATCACCAACCTTTTCTAATTCGATCGAAAACCAGTCGCTTTTTCGCCCGTAAGACAGGGACCAAGTCTCACTGCTATCATCTGAACATCACGCAAGGAAGTCCGTACCGCTTCCGACGCTGAATTCAGTTGCCTCATAGAGTGATCCTCATGGAATGGAAGTGCTTCAGCTGCTGCCCCGTTCAGCATCAATCCTGCTGTGCTATTTACTCCTTCTGGCACATCACTCGGATCCCTGTTAGGTCCAACAGCAATATTGGCTTATACTATTCCTGCCTAACCCTGTTATGCCAAAGCAAACTGACCCCACGGAAAGGCAGCTTCTTGGCAGAGCATCAGATCAACCCCTAGTCCAAAGGACATCTCAAATCAGCAAAGCCAGCACTGCTACCAGAAGTGCTTCTGCTTCTCCTCTCCTCTGCTTGTTTCTATCCCCAGCCACCTTTTTGCAGATCAGGTCCTTCAGTCGTTCGGCATGAGGCTGCACACACACATCTGCCAGCGGAGGTGAGAGCACGGCATAGAAGCATGGCCACCGAGCCGGGGCAAGGCCAGGATCGCTTCTTGTGTAGCGGTATTGACTTAGGAAAAAGACAAAATACAGCCCCAGCAGCTGTCTAGCTTTACTGCAGCTTCACTGACAAACTACATACCAAAGCTGCAATATGGGCACAGTGCAAGCTTTTACGTCCTCCGCTCTAAGCTCAGCTGTGACAGGTATAGGCAATAACCCGGTAGTCCTAGAAAGCTTTGCTCACCTTCTGCTGGTGAGACTTAGTGAGAAGTATAAAGAACATT
>NW_010575278.1:0-1678 GCF_000687285.1 Phaethon lepturus
AGGTAAGGTAAGGTAAGGTAAGGTAAGGTAAAGTAAGGTAAGGAGGATGCTCCTTCTCTGTCTTCTCTTTCTGTAGAGTTACAGCAGCCGGGAGGGTGACAGTACCTTGCTCTTGGCAGTGACCAGCCACCTGAGATTGTGTTTTAGACAAATTTTGTGAGGTTCCCTCTGGAATCACCATAATAATCCTTGATAATTTTAACCGTAACAGCCAGGAAACACAGAATTCTGTTAGAGTCAGGGATGGCAATGGAAAGGCAGCAGGCAGAGAAGCCTATTGCAACACCCACGATCATGCAGAGGGTTGGTCACCTGCTCTGTGCCTAAATGTTTGGCCTCTGTAGATCAGGACTAAGCCCAGAGGATGGAGGTTGTGAACACAGGAGGAACCTCAGCATCTGTGGGGGCTGTCCATGGGCGGCTCTGAGGCCCCAGCATGTAACTCCTGCAGGAAGATGCTGGTAGGGATGCCCTGGTGCCCAGCCGGATTCGGGACAAGGGTCTCCTTGGCCAGCAGGAAGCAGAAGCAGCTCCTTCCCCAGGCATAGCTGTGTGTCCCACTGCTGAGCGGCCCCGCAGCAGGGACCCCGCGCTCTGCCTGGCTCCCACAGCCCCAGACAAGTCCGCTGGTGTCCAGACATACCTCAGAAAGGCTCAGCAACGGGGCAGATGGCACTGCCTATAGCAGTGACCCATGTAACCAAAATACTGACTAATGAGAAGGAAACGGTGAGAGGGAGACAAGGAATTCATATGGTGAAACTTCAATTGCAATAGGGGCTCAATGTGTTTGAAAAAAAAATGTTACTGAATTTTGAACAGTTTTGCAAACTGCAAAAGGACGGATTGTCCATGGTGAGCAGCCTGTGCCGCATGGCTGCGTCGGCGTCGGCCGAGCGAACAGTCCACTTCTGAGAGTGCTGCGCGTACCCTCTCGTCTCCGAGAAAGCAGTGGTAGTCCATTATTTGGGTCCCCTTTCCTCCCATTTATTTGGATAAAAAATTAATTACAGCAAGATAATTTACTGAAGCTCTTAAAACTAAGTAACATTGTTAAGAGAGATAATGCTTCATCTTAACAGGTGTTCTGAAGGTGATCGTATGCTATGTCTTTACGACCTTAAATAAATTATAAGAATTAAATATTCATGAAGTTCCATAGTTTGACTTAGTACATTTGCTTCCTGTGGTATAATTCATTCAATAATTTTGTACAAACTGTGTAAGTATGTATTAATTGCTATAACATGATTTACAGATTTCCTCCCATATGGCCGATTGGAATAGTAGATACAGCAAAATATCAGCCAGCGACATTTGCTAATAAATCGTGTGCCCGAGCAAGAAAAGCTGTATTCTCACTCATTCATACTCTGCAAATTTTGGTGATTGCGTCACGTAGTTAGTTTTCAGTCAGTGTTTAACATAACCCCACAGGCCACAGCATCATCAGCGTACATCCAGATCATCTTCGCCTGGGGGCAAAGATGCACCAGCTTATCTGGAAACGCCAACTTCGTGCCTTTGCAAAAACGGTTATTATGCAAAGTAATTATTATTTTAAAACCAACTGTCTGTTCAGTGGCCCAAGCACCGCAGCGTCAAACACCTGGGGAGGGCAGTTTTGCAGCAGGCCATCTTGCAGAAGCGCAGGGTGGGCGCACCCGGAGCAGCGCCC
>NW_010575279.1:0-1678 GCF_000687285.1 Phaethon lepturus
CTAGTGATTCTGTGATTCTGATTCTGTGAACTAGCGGCACATCTGCTGCAGCCGCCAACCCAGCGTGCTGCAAAACTCAAACTGCGTGAATGCCTGCTCTGAACTACCCGCTACAATTGCGACTGTGCTTCTGGTAGACGAGCTCCCTACTTACTGCTCGCTGAGATATACACACATCCTTCACGGATCGCGTAAGCGGCACTTATTCACGAGGTTTCTTCTCTCGTTTTTAAAGAGAAAAAAATGTGATAACGATAGACAATCCTCCCCAGAGCTTCTTTCTTCCAGTGCAGATAAAGCAGCTCTTCCTGAAAGTAGGAAGTTTTTGAAAGTCTTTATCCCCTCATTTTGCTTGGAGCATCTTCCTATAGCCTTCTGCAGCCTCTACAGTTCCTCTGAAGAAACCATGGAATATGCCCACAGTCTTTTGTTTATGTTCCCTCTACTTCCTCAATTTGACATTTAAGTTTCACACACAGAAGAAAATTGTACTCATAATGAGATAAAGATGGAATGATTTCAACCTGGATATTACATTATGGTTTCAGCAGCGCCATTAAAGCTCCCTTAACTCTTGTACACGCACCGATTACAATTTCTCTAGCAGGCAGGCTTGACTTCTGGAATAAATTAGGTCCTTTTCATGTTTGATGAACTACCTGTCACTTCTGTTATAGCCAACTACCGTTCCACTAGCACGGGGCGTATCCGGACAACTGATTTACTTCCTACCATTCATCCAGCACCTTCTGAGATCTGCCCCCTCCGCCGGAGTTGAGGGAGACTCATTTTGCTCTACATCATTACCTGACACCCCGTACCGCTGCCCTGGTACGGGCACTGGGGAAGCCAAAACAAGACAGGAGGCCGCGTAAGGTCTTGCTGGCTGTAAGCGTTTCCTTCATCGCAGTAATCCCCCTTATCCAGTGGGAAACGCAATACTGTCAGCTGTTCCCCACGGCCAGGCAATTCTGCCTATCCACAGAAAGTCTAATTTTCAGGTATTTTCAGTGATACAGTACGAAAGAAGCCTTAGTTTGCTGAGTCATCATACAGCCAGGCACATCAGTCGTCCACTTGACCACCTAGAAATTACCCTGATCAATTATGTTAGCAATCAATAAAGTCCAGCATAATGGCCAGGTAGTAAAAAGAACATGCACAAAATATTTTGCTGATATTTGGAATTTTCTGTCTAGTTGTAACAGCAAAAGAAAGCTTTAATATTTAAACAAAGTAGTTATTATTAATTTTTTTTTAAGGAAAATGAAATTAATCATGAATATTTCTTGTTGTTTATTAGGAACAGTAAGTTAACAAACATATAACTACTTATGACAGCTTGACAGGTAATATCCAGGCTTCCAAAAATCTACCACAGAAAATAAATTGTAAAATAGATTTTAAAGGTTAAGAAAGCCATCATTTTAATTCAGACTTCAGTTTTATCTTTAAGATGCCACGCTGCTCATCTCCACTCTGAAATACGAAGGGGAAAACCTCTTGTGCACAAACTAACCTTACAACAGCTGTATGCGCCCAGAAGATCTCCCTTCTGGCGGCATCCTCCCCCCGCGCCGCTCGGCTCCTGCTGTCCCGACCGTTTAGGCTGACCCGGAACACGGGACCGCTCGTTTGCTCAACCTGTTTTCTGCAGCAGCCGCAGCCCCGTTCCCTC
>NW_010575280.1:0-1669 GCF_000687285.1 Phaethon lepturus
CATACCATACCATACCATACCATACCATATCGTACCACCCCCATTTACTACAGTATTCCCGTCCTGGGCAGCTCCCCTTTCCTCTCTTCTGTACCACCAAGACCCAGTGTTGTGACTATTGCAATGCATCCTTGCTCTCAGATCACACACCCAGTTTTCATCCAGCAATGACAACAGCTCAGAGCCAGAAACGTGGAAAGTTGTGTGCAGCTTGAGCCTGGAAGCTGCTCGGGTGGTTGGACTCTGGGAGACTTTAATTCAAAACTGGGGTCTCTGCTGAAAACATCTGTTGTACACAGGCTCCAGTTTCTATAAGGTGGCCAAATATTGGTAAAATTTCATGAGGATAGCAAGAAGTTCATCTTTGATAAATAGGCCACCCAGCTTGCAAACGGGAAGTCCCTGTACCAAAGGATGAATGTACTAAAGCTATTTAAAGAATAAATTAAAGCCTGCCAGAATTTTTTAACGTGGTCAAAGCAATTTTTTTTTTCTTAGTTGTGTTTTCAGAAACAGCTGAAAGCTTTTGACTGAAGTTTTCTAGAAAATTGTCTGGAGGCAAACATCCAGCATGGAAAATTCCAGACTGAACAATTCATGTGTAGCAACATTATCTGCAGCTGATAACAGGGCTGTGGGTTCAGAAGTGGTGGATAATTGTCATAATAGTTAGTGCTACCAATCCAACTACAACACACTAATGCATTAACCAAATCAGGTAGCGTACTACTGCTCACCAAAGAGTAGCAAATGCAGTGTGCAATTTCTTTTAGCTAAGAGGTGATTATAACATTTCAGTCCATTCATTCACATCATGGAAATATGAATTTGAAGCCTAATGGAATACTTTCAAAGGCATTATGAAGCACAGCCAAGTAACAGTGTTCTGTCAAAATCACAAAGATATTTAATGTGAAAATTTATCTGTATGCAGCATATATGTGTGTAACGGTAGCCATCTATATCAATAACATCATTGCAGGAACACTGGGTTTGATTCCCGTTTTAAAATGTTTTATCATTAAGGTTAACTTCAGTGCTTTACTTCTCATGTAAAATAAGGAGAGAAGACTGAGACCCTTTTCTGTTTGAACGTGCAGTATTGCTGTATTCTGTGCTTCTGGCAAATAATTGCAGAGAGGACAGAGGAAGATTGCTCTGTTGAAATGCTGTGAATACAAAAATGTTTTAGTGGGTTTTATGAGCTAAAATGAGAGCAGTGTGGGATATTGTACAGAAAAGTGGATTAGGACTTAGTTCCTAAGTTTCTAGTCCTCTTCCATTAGGTTGCTCTGTAAATAACTTCTCTTCTGTGACTCATTTTTCCACTGGTAAACAGAGTGTGAACGTCTTTAATATGTTGCAGATTAAGTTTCAGTTTCTCAACTCTTCTGGAATGCTGTTAGTTCGGTTTCCTTGTATTTGACCACCTAACCAAATAATGCTAGCCTCATCAGTGCTAGAAAATATCCTTCCAGCAGATGGCAGATATTGCTTATCCAATGTACTCCTGGCCCTCCGTACGGCTGCTCTGGGACCTGGAACGTCAATATAAGCAGGAGCTAAAACCTGAATAACTGAGCCTCAGGATGCATGTTTTTCAAAAAGATCTTGGGTAGCATGATTAAAGTTTGCCTTATTTCTTATGCATTTAGTTAGTACGGCATTC
>NW_010575281.1:0-1680 GCF_000687285.1 Phaethon lepturus
GCTAAAAAGTCTGTCCCAAACTTTCTTATAGATGCACCAAAAAAAGCAATTGCTATCAATTTATGATAACATTGCAATTTATTTGCACCATACTGTAGGCCATCAGTGGAGAGAGAGGAGACAGCTTATAACAAAACTACTAGAAGAGATTTTGCTGTATCAGTATCTGACTGAAAATACATAGGTGTCAGAATTTTACCTTGAGTATATCAAAGTGGCACATTCTCTAATTCCTCTAAACAAACATGACTCTAAATAAAAAAGTCAAAATATATTTTATCACAATTAATCTACAAGCGAAGTCTCACCTTTTGGAAAGCAAATCGTATTCATGTAATATCACCAGCAAGTTCTCAACAATGGTGAGCTCACTTATCTTCTCCCTACATTCTGGGCTACAAATTGATTATTCCTGGTATTTATATCAAATTAAATCATGTAAAAAACCCACATTGCTCTTTAGCCTCCCTCCTTATACATTTGACCAATTATTTTCTCAAGTCTTAAGTAATATCATAGTGTGCACACAAATATTTAAAGCCACGAAATATGCTGGGTCAAGAGTAACATTGCAATAATTTCCAATTTTCCCAAATTACAAAAAAAATGTAATGGAATACAAATTCCCAATTACAAAAAAAGTAAAGGTGAATGCATAAAAGTAAAGACACAAATGTATTTCATTTTTTTCATACTAGAAATTAAGCACATTTTTAGAATCAAATACAATTTCCATTAATATTTGTAATGTACTCCAAACACTTTCTTGCTCAGTCCAAATGTAACACATCTAATGCTGTGATGAAAGTTAAATGAAAGTTGAAAATGTATATATAATTTAAATTATATATACATTTTCAACTTTCATTTAACTTTCATCACAGCATTAGATGTGTTACATTTGGACTGAGCAAGAAAGTGTTTGGAGTACATTACAAATATTAATGGAAATTGTATTTGATTCTAAAAATGTGCTTAATTTCTAGTATGAAAAAAATGAAATACATTTGTGTCTTTACTTTTATGCATTCACCTTTACTTTTTTTGTAATTGGGAATTTGTATTCCATTACATTTTTTTTGTAATTTGGGAAAATTGGAAATTATTGCAATGTTACTCTTGACCCAGCATATTTCGTGGCTTTAAATATTTGTGTGCACACTATGATATTACTTAAGACTTGAGAAAATAATTGGTCAAATGTATAAGGAGGGAGGCTAAAGAGCAATGTGGGTTTTTTACATGATTTAATTTGATATAAATACCAGGAATAATCAATTTGTAGCCCAGAATGTAGGGAGAAGATAAGTGAGCTCACCATTGTTGAGAACTTGCTGGTGATATTACATGAATACGATTTGCTTTCCAAAAGGTGAGACTTCGCTTGTAGATTAATTGTGATAAAATATATTTTGACTTTTTTATTTAGAGTCATGTTTGTTTAGAGGAATTAGAGAATGTGCCACTTTGATATACTCAAGGTAAAATTCTGACACCTATGTATTTTCAGTCAGATACTGATACAGCAAAATCTCTTCTAGTAGTTTTGTTATAAGCTGTCTCCTCTCTCTCCACTGATGGCCTACAGTATGGTGCAAATAAATTGCAATGTTATCATAAATTGATAGCAATTGCTTTTTTTGGTGCATCTATAAGAAAGTTTGGGACAGACTTTTTAGC
>NW_010575282.1:0-1681 GCF_000687285.1 Phaethon lepturus
GCGCCGGCTCAGCGCTGCAGGGCCGTGTGGCCGCAGCACGCGCCTCCTCGCTGCCTTCGCCTGCGTGGTACAAGAATGTGCAAGCAAAGAGCTCCACAAACGGGTCGCTGTCGATCTAGAATCGCTCACGGTATTTGACAAACTTAACACTTTGTCGTGTCGGAGTATTTGCCAGTCTCTTCTCCTGGGTCAGTTATTTTCGGTGATAAGCTGTCGAAGGGGAAAATAAGGTAAATTATCCTTCTCATTCACTCATTTCAGTCATGCAGAACCTACCTGTCTCACCTGCAGTATACGGGTTTTACCGTGACGGTACACCTATGAGAGCTCTTCCTTGCTTTAGGAGAGTGTTCCTGAATTTCTCTGAATTCCCTGGGGTTATGCCTGGTGGGGTTGGCCTAGTGGGGCTGTGAGGTTTTTCACGTAAGAACTGAAGATAAGAAAACATTTCATTATTTAATAAAGTACCCATAGATGGGCTTGATAGCTTTATTTTATGACATTTCATTAAGCAGTTACTAATTTCCACCACAAGCTTGTTTGCCTCTGCTTCCCAGAGGCAAAGCACATGGTAGCTCTGGGAGTCTGCAGAGGGAAATATATGACAAAAATGTCAGCTATTGTAACCCAAAGTTTCAGGCAGCTTGAAAAGTCCTTAAAGTACCACGTAGAGATTACTATTTGAAAAGAAAGAGCTGCCAGTCTGGGATGGTTGCTGTGATTTTCCATCATTTTCTCCAGAAAGATTTTAGACTGCAGATATTTACTACGAATTGTTGGGGTAGCTATGTGTGAAAATAACAAGATTACATAAAATCTACCAAAGTAATTTGTTAATTAATAAAGTTAATTTTAACAAAAGGCATTGGAGTAATAGATTAGGAAAGGAAAAAGGAAACAGGGAACTAGAAACTTTATAGTAGTTCAAATACATGAAGGAGTTTCTTTCCTCCTAACAAGGTAGGACAGAAGGGTAAAAGGCTAAGGAATAAGGTGTGTAAAACCACACCATGCATCTCTGAGTCAGAATTGTGTGTGATATGAACAAAAATTCATACTGGAGTCAAACTGCAAATTTATGGTGCAAGGGATCTATTTTCCTGCAACAAGTCTATCACATCTTTCTTAAGCAGGAGCTCACAATGTCAGCCAAAGCATATTCATTTTCTATTTTCTCAGAAAATCCCCAAGCCACCTCTTCTGTTGTCTGTAATTCAATTAAAAAAATAATCAAACAATGTCAGGCTCAAACTGTGTAGTCCCTTCCAGCCCTGCAGGCGGTCGAGGGAATGTTTCTAGTGCTCAGGGACTCTGCTGGGCTGGGAGCGACCCAAGGACCAGCCCATGGGCAGCGGCAGCAAGACTGCATCCCCAGGGGAGAGAGGTAGCGGAGCTCCGTGGGGAAGATAGGAATTAATTTATCACTGATTTGCATTCTGAACTGGGGAATGCAAAGGGTAGTTGTGGCAGATTGCAGAGCCATTGCTATAGATGTAGCTGTAGGTGTACTTGCCTCCCTCCCTCAGTGGCACAGCCTGCCCTTTTGAGGGCCTAAGGTTTTTATGCCCAATTAGTGCTAATTAGCATTAATGAGAATTGTTATTTTAGACAGCCAGCTGTGGAGAGCACCAGGAGTGAGGGTAGGTAAGGTGCCCTGCCCTGCCCTGCCCTGCCCTGCCCT
>NW_010575283.1:0-1683 GCF_000687285.1 Phaethon lepturus
GTGTCCTCACACTCGGCGGAGTCGGCGGGTTCTGGGCGAAATAAACTCGGAAAAAGTCCTGGCTGCAAAAGCGAGAAAGTCCGAGCGCCAGCCTAAGCTCAATTTGCATAATTGTCAAGAGTTTGAATTACTGATTACAACTTGTAAGCTACCAATGTTTAAGGTATAATTTACTTAATTATCCGACAAGATTATTGCAGTTGTGTTGAATCCCCGGTAGGTAAAGCAGCACTGATTCAGCGTCCCCGATTCGGGGCTGTGTGAATTGTGCCGCTGGTTTCTCGCATCGTTTTGTTGTTTGTTTTTTTTTTTAACGAAAATCCTGCCCGTCTAATCTTGCGCAAAGTTGGGTCTGGGGAAGCAGGTGGGAGGTGAGAGAGGTATTTTCGGACGCCGTAAGCACACTTTCATCTGAGCCTAGAAAATACTTCCCTGCCAAATTGCTACCTTTCTGCAGCTATTTGATCTATGCAGTTATGTGTGTCAGACAAAATGAACATCGTTTTCAAAAGCAACGACTTCTCCCAGTGTTTTAAGGCGCATCCGGATCACTGCTCATTTACATGAGAGGAGCAAGTGTTTGTTTATTGTGGCAGGGACAAAAGATGACCCTGGACGGAGCTGGCTGCGGAGATCTCGGCTATCTCAGAGCCCGGGGACGAGCCGCCCGAGAGCTGTTATTAAAGGCCCGAGATAGACCCAGATCTCGAGATTTCAACCACTTCACACTTCCTTCGCTTTTTTTTCCCTAGGTATCAGGGAAGAAAAATAACAACAATATATATTAAAAAAAACCCCAAACAAACCTAACAACAAAAAAGCCTTCATCCGACTAAATGAATTATCTAAAAATAAAACCGAGGAGGACGAGGTGCTGGAAGTAACTGTTGGAGGTGTTATCTGCTTTATCTAGCACGCAGGTGCTGATTTGCAGCAGTTGCATTAAGCCCATCAGCAGCAGGGACTCCGCATTATCATTTTTGGTGGAGTCTCTATTTTTTTTTTTTTAAACGACGGTGTTTTTCTTCCAGGGATGTTTCTTTGAAATGCAGTTCGCGACGATTATTAGCGAGTGTGCTTGCGCTGCTCCTGGCGTCATTAAGACTAGGAATCTAAATAATAAAAGACAGGGGGAGCTTAAAGTTCATTTGTATTAAAGGGACAAGATGGATTTAGAAAGAAACGAGGAAGACAACCGACGAGCTCCCCAGGTTTGGGATCAGCTCTTCTTCCTTCCAAAGAGACTCTGTACGGGTCTTTTTTCAGAAGCCAGATTTTCTTCCTGCTCAGAAATGTCACACTGAGAGGCGACCATGATTTTCTCATTCTTTAGGATTGTCGAGGTCTGAACACCTTCTTTTTGTTTCTTTTAGTGGACAAAATCGCGAAGATTAATTCAGTTTATTATTTGTTGTGTACATAAAAATAACACTTAAAAATAGAGATGTGGAAGAGGATGAGGGTTTTATAAGAAATTACCTAAGCAAGGCGACCAAAATCAGCACGTGGCTTCCTCGAAAACAAACCAAGATAGCAAAGAAGAGGCTAAATAAGGGGGAGTTTGAGAGAAACTTTCCCGTGCACCCACTTGCTCCTCGCGCTCTGCTCGCAGCAGCTGCCAGGGACGGGCGCTGGGCTCCGCGGGGAGCGAACGGCCGGGCTGGGCTGGGCAAGGGCGGGCAG
>NW_010575284.1:0-1666 GCF_000687285.1 Phaethon lepturus
TCCTCTCCTCTCCTCTCCTCTCCTCTCCACCAATGGGGCATATGGTGTCATTACCAGGAACACTGAAAGACTGAGATAATGACAAGGAGCTCTTAAAGACTTATGTCATTTTTCTGAGCATCCTCCACAGGCACTAGGGTACCTATTTCTCTACAGTGTATGAATAACTGATTTCATTAAGTTAAAATTAAAACAATTGCCCCTAATCAACTTTAACTTGAAGTTTGCTGTTTCTGATTGAGACCTGAAAACCAGATTGTATAGCTTAAAGTTTGCCTATGTTTTCTTTTTTCCAGTTATATAAATTGATTTGACAGGTAAAATACTGCATCTCCATTGCTTTCTGGACTGTATCAATGAGTATTAAAATAGTCTTCTAAATATAGCTTTCATATACCCATGACCACCAGTCTTAGAACGTAAAAAAAATATTAGGATTATGTTCTATAAAAAATAGGATTGCTTTCAAAAGGCTTTCCTTCAATAATTAATTTTATTCTTTATTTTTCTTGTTTTTTGTGTTGTCTTCTGATTTTTTGGGGACTTTCAGAAGAACTTTTATAACATCTGAAAATGTTGCTCTAGAACTATTTCACTACAAACAATTAACAAAGTGGAAGAGAAAAGTAGGAAGGGATGCCATATTTGGCCTATTTAATTTGAATCCTTGAATTGGACATCAAAATTAGCTTTAAATTCTGGAGTGTTAATGTTTTATCTGTGGCTATGTGCCACTCCAGCCGTAACTTTCCAGCCCATCCATTTGCTCATACAGGAGCCGGGCACACTTACACAAGTGGAATGCCACTGAGATACATCTCATGGTCGCCTGTTAGCAGTGCAATCAACCTGCTAACACCCAGTTCAGCAAACTTACGTTTTTGTTGCACCCAAGAAAGTTCAAAGGACAGAGATCCGTACCCAAGGCAAGAGAACTATTACAACCGATGGGCAGAGTTAAACATTTGTATTTTCTATGAGTAACCCTATTAATTTCACAGGACTACATGACTGACAAATGCACAGAACACTAGTAACAGGGGAAAAAAAAAGAGTCAACATCAGACACTTAATCCCTAGAAGATCAAAGAAATTGAAAACTGTTAAATCCTATTGCGAATGAACTGTAGTGCGATTTTCGTGTAAGCTATTTACTCTTCCCATAGGTACAGCTTTTCTGCAGTCTGCAGTGTGCCTCACCATCAGATTATGGAGGGCAAAGTTCAGTATATGTTCCAGAATGAAAGCAGTATTGAATAGTGGATATAGATCAAAGCAGTTCCTCTTTCACTAGAGACATCAAAGTAACTTGCCATAAATGTCAAACCTGCGTAGGAAAGCAATAGGAAACCACCTTTTTCATGGGTAGGTCTCAGTGTCCAGAGCTGTATATGAAAAGCTGCAGTCATTCTGGATTAAAAACAAATATTCTCTTGGATCGTTTTAAGCCATCTGTGCTCTAAGCTGTTCCCTTCTCTCAGGCACCCACCGCCCCCCCCCTTATTTTGTATGCTCAAGTACACTGTCTGTTCGGAGACGGCTCACTGCCTGTTACCAGACTGTTTCTTAAGGGCCTGAACCGAGGCACAATAGAAATTTTTACATTTACATCATAGAATCATAGAATCTTTAGGTTGCAGGAGACATTTAAAAGTCAGCAAGTCCA
>NW_010575285.1:0-1659 GCF_000687285.1 Phaethon lepturus
ATTTTGAGTCTTAATTCTGTTCCTGAGAATAAGAACAAAACTTTGCTGTGGTCTATGACCGGCATGCGACAGCAATGCATGGTTTGGATTAGTCAAATGTGAGCGCAAAAAGCTTCAATGTATTTGTCACCCTTGCCATAAATAATTGGGCAAATATCAGTATTTTATTTTCTGCTTGTATTTGCCTGAAATCAGTGGTTCAGATGAAACATGGAAATCTGGAAAAGTAACTTTATATACTGAGATACTGTACTCAGAGTACGCTATTTTTGCACATCAATGTAGATTGTAATGTTTGTCTTGAAACAGGAATGATGCTACCAAGGTATAGTTTTCCCCTTGTGGAGTTTTTACTTTTGGAAAATTGTATTATTTGATTCTGTTACCTTAGAAGTTCTTTAGTTTTTTGCACAAAAGGTTTACTGAAGAAAGAGATGCCGCTACCTGACGTGTAAGAGTACAAGGTTTTAAAGTTTGTTCTCAGATTTGGGATATTTTTGTTTCATTTGTAGAAGGATGATTGTTGTTTTTGCACAAAAACCTCCTGTGTTCTCTGTTTATTTTGTCTGCTCTATGGCCACACATCACAGATAAGTATTAATAATTTTACTTCTATTATTAGATGAAAGAGGTAATAATTAACATCCAGGCAGTACACATGAATCAGCTATAGGCAATCCTTTCATTAATTTTATAGTTTTGCTTCCCATCAAAGCCAGAACAACCTTTACTCTTTGTTGTCCTTCATTAAACATGACCCTAGATGTCCCCCTTTCTTCATTTCAGTAATGATTTCTGGCAGAAAGTTGAAAAACAGCCTATGCTATAGGTGACTGTGTAGCATTTGGTCATCAGGGGAAAATCTCAAGAGTCTTAAATAGAAAATAATAATAAGTATTGATTTGATACCTGTTGATTTCAGCTGAATCTCTGCTGATACATGACTAGTTAGTCATAAAATTAAGGTTGAATTTTCTGCACTTGGACAAGAATACCTCATTCAGTGTCTAATATCTATCTGTATTTGAATGTACTTATGTACATATTTGTGTTTGCTTCAGAATTCACTAAGACTGAACTTGTTTTATGTTAGTGTCATTGGCTTCTTTTCTGAATCACAAAAGCATCACTCTGCTTCAATAAATTTTTTTTTTAATAAAAATTGTCTTGTGATAGAGGAATTCTTCCCTTACAGGAGCATCTCCTAACTGTTCTTAATTGAACAGTGAAATTTCAAAAGTAAATGCATATCTATCTGCGGGTGACAAGCAGCTATAACAAACATCTTATGTAAGGTAGGAAATTACACTGCTTTTCAGTGTTTGTTCAGGTTAATGCAAGAGTAAGAAGCTTAAATGCTGTTAGAATTGAGCATACACACGTGAACAGGCCCAGGCAGAAAAAAAGCTGAGAATAAAGTTAGTCTACAGGTAACTTCCAGATGAATCTGTTTGCCTCAGTTTTGCTTCCTGTTTTTACCAGAGAAGATTTTGGAAACTCAGTCAGAAATGATGAGATTATGGTTAAACTTCAGAAGACTCATACTGACTGTTCACATGCTTCACCCTTTAATGACTGTATCTTCAAAGAAGCAGTGGCATCTTCATCTCAGAAGAGGCTTTATATGAAGTCACTTTTTAAGCAGTGTTCACTGTTTTT
>NW_010575286.1:0-1694 GCF_000687285.1 Phaethon lepturus
CGGGCAGACTCAAGGAGGAAGCCGGTAATTAAGTTTCAGCTCGTCTCCATGTCGGGGGGGACAGGCCGGGGCGATACGCGGCTCCCTTGTGCTCTGCTGCCGCTCCTCGTGCGGGAATCGCTCACCCATCGCTGGCATCGGTCGCGCTCAGCACCGTAATAAACCACTTACCCCGCTGGGCTCTTCTTGCTCAGCCGTACACCTCCGTGCTCTCCTTGACGGAGTAATTGTGGCACTGAACCTTTTAAACCCGCTCTGCACCAATTTCTGCGTGCTCCTGTCTCCTCTGCGTTGGGGGCTAGAGGGCAGTTAGTTAAACTTCGCTTGCTAAAAATGAAGACTTAAACCCATTAGAGAGAACTGAATTTCCAGTCCCAAGCTTCTTTCCTTCTCCACTTTCCTCTCCTTCCCCACATATAATTTTTTATTGTTTGTTCTCTGATTTTCCCATTTTGTATTTTCCACAGGCTTTCCCCTGCGCGCATGGTTCTCATATTACTGCTTCTCTGCGGGACATGAGGGCTATTACCAGTGAATGAAAACACGTATTTTGCAGCACATTATTGAATTATTGAACCAGTGTGCCAGGAGAAAGAAATTTCTTTTTCTTCTACCTTCCACACTCACCTGTCAGACCTGTGGGCTGACTCACAGGGACTCTCCAGATGCAGCCTTCAAAGAGCAGCTAAAAAGCTTCGAAGGGCACGTGTTTGGGATGCCAGCGTCTCCGGCTGCTTCGCATCACCCACACGGTAAGTACAAATATCGCCCCACAGCTTTGCTGGGCCGGTGGAACCGCCCCCGGGCCACTGTCTCTGCCATCAAGTTCCCTCCAAATTTGAAGAAGGGGACACGCACGCCAGCCCGCGCTGCCCCGGCTGTGCGGACGGAGGGCTGGGGAACTGGACACAGTATTTAGAGCATTAGGGGACCATTAATGACAGCAAACCCTCCCAGCTGGAACCAAACTGGAACAACACCAACTACCACAGAAAAAAAAAAAAAAGATTAAAAATGCCAGCCTGATTCCTTTTATTGGCAGCAGAAGTTCATTTTTAAGGAAAAACATTGCATCTCCAGTCATAAAGCCTTGCTGATGAAAAACAAACACTCTTTGTCTTCAGGGACAGCCTGATGCCAATAATTATCACTATCTGTCAAAAATACATTATTATCCCAGTGAAGTTCCTGTATTCCTGAGTCCTGGTGGTAAATGAGGTTTTTTGAGACTGGCCAGCCTATTTCTGTGTGACAATTATTACGTTAAAGGGAGCCAATAGAGTGGGTAATGGGCTAATTTTGGATTCAAACACAGCTGCACTGGGGAACAGAGATTTAGCGAAAGAATGAAGTGTTTTTGCAACCCATTCAATACCTCTTCAAACTCCCCCTCACATCCTCCTCTGAGCTGGCTTTAAGGAATTATTGGATTACAAATAAATTACAGATAAATACCCCAATCAAATACAGCAACAATAGGGCCAATTTTCGTAATTTCTTACCTCCTACATTTAATTTAAAACAAGTAGAGGCAACAAGCACACAATGCCTAGGGGGTGTTCGCCCGGGCCACCACCGTACGAGTCAGACGTGGCCCTGCGCCGGGACGTCTCTGTCCTGTGCCGGCCCCGATGCGCTCGGCGGGTGCTGCGGCACCCGGGGCACGGGCAAGGACCGCTCCGTCGGCAGAGCTG
>NW_010575287.1:0-1697 GCF_000687285.1 Phaethon lepturus
GGCTTCCCGGGGACGCCCCAGGACGCTGCCTTCTCCTTCTGCGCGTAGCCCGACGCGTTGCTGGTGACCAGCAACCGTCACACAAACCGAGCTGCGCTCCGGCGGCAGCGGCACCCGCCGCGGTCGTATCAGACCCAGCCGGGCGCGTGCTCGCGCCGTTAACCCAGCCGTACGTTTCCTAACGACCCTCGAGCCGGGGAAATGATGTATGGAGAGACAGGCAGCAATCCGGGAGGTGTGGGTGGGAAGGGAAGATTAATCAGGAATCGTGAGCTACTCGCTCTGGATAAGGAGCGGAGCTGAGAATATAAATATTGGTACAGATAATAACGGTGACGGCGACGCTTGGGAGGGGGAAGATGGATCACCAGCTATTAGTGGGCATTATTACAGCAGCTGCAATGCATCACTCTGGAAGAATGGGACGGATACATTGTGCCAGTGTATTTATTTAAAATCCCCAAACTTCTATTAAATAAATCTGTTTTTAAAAATAGAAAGAACTGTATTTAAAAGAGAAATAACGCCCAGTTTTGCAAGCAGATGTGCTCTGCTGTTCCATGCTATATAAT
Organism: Phaethon lepturus; assembly: GCF_000687285.1. Classification (NCBI taxonomy): domain Eukaryota; kingdom Metazoa; phylum Chordata; class Aves; order Phaethontiformes; family Phaethontidae; genus Phaethon; species Phaethon lepturus. Next base: position 573 of record NW_010575287.1, read on the forward strand.
ATGGAGATGTCGAGTGTTACGGTTTGAGCACAGTTTTACACCTAAATATATTTGTATGTAATTAATACCCATGTTGAAAGAGACAGCTCGTAAAATATGCGAACGCTGTTATTCCAGCATTTCACAGTGTCCTGATCCCATGAGGTTGACTTCAGTGGGAGCCGTTAGCAATCGGCACCTGTAGATCTAAGCGCCAAGATTATTACTGTTAATTGCTATTTATTATGGGTTGAATTTTCATAAGCGTTCTAAGACTTAGGAGCCCCTGGGGGGGCTTGTAAAGGCTCAGATGACAATTAAGTACCTAACACCATCACCTTTAAATACAAGTTGGGCAGCGTGCCTCGGTGATGCCTTTAGAGCCTGTGCTTGCAGGGGCATCTCCTAAGTGATGTGGGTGGTTCTGAAAACGTGACTTTTTTGCTGCTTAATTCGTCTCTGATGTAAATATTATTACTGGTCTCCGCTCAGCATTGGGGCTGAGCACTGCCGAGCTGAGCGCCTGCTGGGATTGCCTCACGGTGATCCGGAGAGTCTCCACCTCCTCTGGGACACGTTGGATTAAAAATCACCCAGTTGCCCGTCCAGGCAGGGATTGTGCTTTATGGGGGTCGGTGCATCACCCAGTGAAACTGCATCCAGAGCTTCTAAAGCCGGTCGCGGTGCCCATCCCGCATGGGGCAGCGGGTCGGGGCGTTGCTGTGGGTCAGGTCAGCCCCGTCACGCTTCCCCCCTCAGCGAGGCAGCGCTGGGACGCTTCTACCTACTGCTCGGAGCCATCGGGAGATTCTTTAGTCCCTGCCTGCTGCTGTGAACAGACACGGGCTCCGACGGCAGTTTGCAGCCCGGTAGCGGGGAAGGGAGATGTTTTCTTTGCTGTGAAGGACGCCTTTTCACGAGAAAAAGCAACAGCGGAGCAAGAGCGAGTGCAATGCTTTAGACACAGCGAAATCCAGCCCGTTAAAATGTGTTCTCTAAGCATAATGTGGTTAAAGTCACTGGCAGAAGCGCTGCTCCTTGTCCTAAAGAGGAGAGGCGGGAGGCGAACGGGAAGCTGTGGGCATCTCCGGAGGCCGGTGGAGCTGGACCCGGTTGTGGCTCAGATGGTCCCACTGGGGTGCTTGG
>NW_010575288.1:0-1688 GCF_000687285.1 Phaethon lepturus
GCTAGAACAAGTGGTTCTCTTGAGCCAGAGCTAACAAGGCTTATTTTCTTCTAGAGTTTGATTGACATGGTGTCTAAGAAATCTGATAAACATGTTTATGAGATCTCTGTCATACGTCTATGCTCCTGTGACTGATAAGCTATGCTGGAAACTGTCCCTTACTTGGGGCACTTACCAGGCCTTCCTCCTCTACCTGCATATACTATTTGCAGGAACTTAATTATCGCAAGACCACTGTTCATTTGCCAGTCTTGACTGAAATCAGGCAGCAGGTGTAGAAGCTACTCTGCAAAGAAGAGGGAGATAGAAATACAGATTTAAACACACATTCACACAGAGACACAGTGACTGCATAAGACTGACTCCAATGGAAAATCAGCTCAAAATGACTAAGACGCTTCTTTTTCAGCACTAAAAAACAAAACTAGAGAGAGAAGGATGAAACAAAACCAGCAATAATTTGGCAGAGCTGCTGACACAGAAAGTCAGGAGCAAAAAGAAGAGTCGTACTCTTTTCTTTTGATTTTTGATACTCACTTTTTTATGAGCAGGGCACCAATGCCCAGAACAGTTGGCACATGCTAATAATTGTCTTGTTATGGGACAGTGTGCCCTGCTCACCTTGAAAATTTAACCCTTCCTCCCAGTAATTCTGCTACTTTACATGTCAGCCACAAAACAGTGAGAGACTTTCAGTATTGTTTGTTCACGCATTGATTGTGTGTTGCTGTTTGTGGTTCTTCTGCAAAGTTAATTAATTAGTTCAATTAATTTTCTTTCTGGAAATGGAACTGTAAACAAGGGTTTCATAATGTGGCACTTAGCAGGCAAAACAAGAGTAAGTTCTCCAGCTGTCATTTGTAAGGGACAGGGCTTCTACTGCTCTGGCATACAAATACATACATGCAGGACCGCAAATGTGAAAATGTGCGGACAATAAGGTATGAGACACTGATAATTCAGTAATGGCACCAAGACAGCCGATTTTCTTCTTCCAGCAGCGGGCAGAGGAAGGTATAGCGTTTCTGCTTAATACTGTGTAGCGGGATTCCCAGAGGAGGTGACCTTCCCACATGAATTAAAGCTACTGGAAATAACTCCCTACAGACCACCTCAAACTACATGCAGCTGGTCCTTCAGCACTTTATGTTTTTCATATTGAACATACTTTATATAATTCTAGGATTTAGGTTTGCACTTCTAGCATCTGATATCAGCTTCTTTTGTCTTTTTCATTAGTCTTGGAATATTGTTTTCATTTTTATTATTGAACTTTTTCCTTTCAGAAAGGCATCAGAAAAATGTGAAGGGCTTACAGATAGCATTTTGATTTCTCCTGTCTACTGTCACTCTCTTTTAGAAATGGCTGCAGACATTTGATGTCAAAATAGCATCTGGATTAACTGAATAAAAGTAGAAAATGGTTTTAATCTATGTTGAATGACCCATAGCATGAAAGAATGCATTTCCTAGCCATGAGAAAGTTAATTGCTAGTGTGTGAATGTTGGCCTTACTAAACTGCAGCTCTGCTGTCTTCACAAATTCCACCTCATGCTGAAAACTGCCTTTAAACACCACTTTTCCTGCATGGAGAAGACAGACAGTCTTTTCTTGTCCCTTCTAGTTTTGTTCTTGTGGTTCCAGAAGCAGAAAATTTCTATTTATTTATTAATATATAATAAATAAT
>NW_010575289.1:0-1698 GCF_000687285.1 Phaethon lepturus
CGGGGCGCAGCCCGCACTCTGCAAGGCGGCCGGGGAGCGCGGCTTAGGCGAAGCTCCAGGAGCCAGACCCACACGTGAGAGGGCGAGGGAAGCGGGAGCGAAGAAACAGCTAGGTCCAGGCAGAGATCCCGGGGACGCAGGAGGGGAGAGGGTCACTCACCTGAGCACTTCAGAGCCACAACTCGACCCGATTCACAGCGGCTCCTGCGTGGGAATAAGCCTCTGGTCAGAATAGACATGAACCAAAGTCCCCAGAGCACTCGGGAGCTCCAGGAGCTGTGGCAGTCCCCAGAGGGGCTGCTTACTGCACAGCACCAGGACGGTTTCCTATGCTCTTACGCCTGAAAAAAATGCCTGTTTCAGCCCCACCAGCAAACTCTGCTTCTCCCAAAGCTGCCCTTACCTGACCTGCCACATGTCTTCCAGGCTGCCTTCCTGGTGGGATCTCACCTGAACGAACTCCTGTGTGTCGTTCACCTTGACGTCCGTCAGGTTCACTCCCTTCTGATGGGTCATTCTGCAGAAGGAACAGTAAGTGTCCCCAGGAAGGGAACATTCCTGACCTGCTAGGGGGTCAGGAACGTAACCCTGCCACGGGAACAACAGTCCCTGGCAGCCAGGAATGAACCTCCTTGGCAGGGAGGATCTTCTGCAGCTCTTCTCGCAGGTCCCCACGCCAGCCGAGCCCCACTTCCCGCCCTGCGTTCACCAGGGAGCCGTGCGATCCGGCGCTGCTGCCCTGACAAACCTCCCAGCCTCCGAGCACCGGCTTTTGCCGCGGTCATCCCCCGCGGGAACAGGGCGAGCAGGGGTCGAAGCGGCCGCCTCTGCCATGCCCACCTGAGATACCCGAGCTGCCGGCAGAGCAGGGTGCCCAGGGAGAGACTCCAGCGCTCGTGGCATGCCAGGAGCCAGCCAGGACGGCCCTCCACCTCTGCTTCCAGCAAGGAGGTTGCCACGTTTATTCTGAAAGACACTAAAGCCATGCCATTAGAGACAACCTGCAAGCTCCCTTCCTTGCAGTGTTTTGTGCAGGGCCAGCACAGTGGCTGGTAATACACGTCTAAAGCAAAAAACCCACCCAACCAAACCCCAAAGCCCCAGAGAAAGCCACGTGAAGCAATTAGAAACTGTATCTGCATCTTCCAGTGCCTGCGTGGCAGCTCTGCTGAGTGACTGCATGCAAAGGAGTCCGGCAAGAGTTGCCTTTGCTGTCAGATGACTCCACGCAACGAAGCCGTAACTCTGAGGAATGCAGCGGGACTTCAAAGCAAAGTGAGACAATCGCAAAATGCAGCTGGAAGAAGCTAGTGGATCAGCAGGAGACATTTGTTGCTAAAGAGCATCTTTTCTGTTCTTGCTGGGCTTGGCAGGCACTGTCCTGCACACCGCTCCCCTCTCCCCATCCTCTATGGCAGCGAGCAAAGACAGAAACCTCTTCTGGGAGCCCCACGGACCACGGCATCGTCCTCTTCACCGTCACTGCACGCGGGGACCGCATCTGGCTCCTGCAGCAGGGTGAAGCCCTGGTCTGGCTGAGGCTTTTTCAGGTGTTTCACTTCAGGAAACAGAAGGGGGTGGAGGTGGACTCACACAGCCCGGGCAGCATCCGAGGATGCACGGTGTCGTGAACGATCCCGCACTGCCCACCGGAAGAGGTGAAAAGCCTCTCAACGGGCACAGCGGCAGCTTGCTGCT
>NW_010575290.1:0-1664 GCF_000687285.1 Phaethon lepturus
TTGGTATTGTCCGTGTTGAGCTTTGAGCTGTACAGTCCCCATGAATTGCCTATTTGGGGACCCAATGCTACAGTGAAAACGTGTCCCCTTAGTGCTGAAAGTGGGGAGTGGAGCATATCTGCATTGAACTGATGTGGAGGATTGGAACCTACCTGCCTCTGGGTGGTAAATCTCTATCTATGCGTAAGTGCATTGAGAGAATCCTGTGAGGTCGAGTTTTGACATTAAAGCCTATGACAGATCTTTTTTCTGTTTTACCTTCTAGATTCCTGTGTATTTACAATGGTGAATCCAAGGGGAAAAGGATCAGGGACCCACACATGGTCACAATTGCTCCGTGCTCATTAAAGGAAGCTTTGGCTCTTGCAACCAGATCCAGTGGCCTCAAGCTTGCTTGATGACGTGTCGTAGAGTCACACCAACCTCCAGCAAGACCTACCGTCAGTAGAACAAACAGGGTGAAGATACGTATACTGCGGAGGTCCTTCATGAGGAAGCCTATCTGATCAGTACCATGCCATTGTGCTGTAAACACCGTAATACTCAGTGAAAACACACTGCAAAACACAGCAATGAAGAGTGGGAGATCTTTGCACCATCCATCCCACTTCTGCTCAGATCCACGTACTTGCATGCAGTAAGGGGGGCTAATTTATATAGGACTTGCTGACAAGCCTGGGCTTCACCGGGGAGAATGGGGAAGGGTAATAAAGGAGCGCCCTTTGGACCTTAATACTTAGGTAATTTTTAAAGCCTTTCCACATTGAGGAGAAGTCCAGAATACCTCAGCCAGAGGGAAGATACTGTTTTTCATGGCGACGTCTGTGTTTTGGAAAGTTTTTTCTTTTCTTCTGAAGTGAAAACAACTCCACAGTGTTGTTGCAAAACAAAGAAGTGTATCTTCTGTCAAGGTTTTATAGCTGCTGGGACTAGCGTAGAATGTAGGATGTGCAACCTGCCATCACCATGGGGTCTCATGCAGGCCAGAGCTCAGCGGCACGGGGGACAAGGATGGCCCCACTTCCCAGGGAAGTGCCAGAGCCTGGTGCCAACCAGCAAGGTCTGTTTTGTTTCCTTTGCCTGCCCAAAAGAATCCTCCTAGCAAAACATAGCAGCATTTTAATCCAAAAGAAGTTTGGTGAAACTTTGAACTTCCAGAGACAGTATGATAATTACATCGGTTCCAATTAGTCTTTTTGGTTCTACACTTTTGTATTATCATGAGAGGAATTTGTTAGCAATGGGACAAAAGTTCCTTGGACTGTGAAAGACCATAGCTCTCTAGGCAGGGCTAAGAAGCAACCTCCAAAGAGTCATGAGAAATTCTGTGGAAATAAACAGGAGAAATGTACTGTGAATAACCAATTCAATTAACATTAATTAGACAGATTATAAGGTTTTTTCTTTTATAAGGGGTCATCTTTGCATAGCTTAGTGAGGATGTCTCTAGCAGGTTTTAGTGTGTTTTGCATTTTCCATGGCACATAATTTTGCAGCCTCTTGCAAACTTAATGAAAATTGCATTTTTACATATATGTATATATGGAAATTGCACTGAGGTAAGAATGCACAAATTAATATTCATTTAGTTTTCCCTAGCCACGATGAAAAGCTCTGGTTACCGTCTGGTCATGGAGATGCACTTAGAGTCACTCTTTCTTGAA
>NW_010575291.1:0-1672 GCF_000687285.1 Phaethon lepturus
TATACCAGTTCATTTTTAGTTTGCACCTTTTCTAAGAGAAGAATATTTAATTTTTATATAGATTGCCAGTATCTTTTCTAGAAGCATTCTTATATTCTGGGATGATGCTTTTAGTTTTCTTCCACCTAACATTAGGATAGGTGATACAGACTGAATAATTTTTCAAATTCTGGACATTTTTCACACTTTTAAAGACAGAAAAAACAGGCCTAATGTTTGTCATTCAAGATGGAACATGAGTGTCTTCATTAGGCTTTACTATCATTCAGTTATTTAACTTGTGGTTATTCATATGCAATTTTCTGAATAATGCGCTGTCTGAACACCAGCAGTTACCCCCACAACCACTCTCCCCAGCTGCAACTCTTACACCCCCCTCCATCCTGCAGTTCTTGCCAGTCTTTGCTGCCTCTCCCCCATCTGACAGGCTGGACATGTACAAGCGCTGGCAGAAGCTCCCTCTTGGCTGGCTGATATCTGTCTTGTCACAGAATGTGCCTCCTGGCTGCCCCATCTGCTGCAGGCAAGCCAAGTAGATTGCTTCAGGAGCCATGGCTTCTGGGCTGCAGCTGTGTAGTTCTTTTCTGTAGGAAGTCAGTACCTTTCAGACCCCTACTGTATCTATTGTATTGAAATTTGTCTGATGGGCTCATAAGTTATTTGGGAAGGGGTCAAGGAAATGGACAAAGGGATTATATAAGCCTTACTTTCTTAGAGAAACAGGCTAAGAGGATATTTGAACAGTGCTGTAGCCACCCTTAAAGTTGCAGAGCTTGTTAAAAATTATTAATTATTCACCACATTGCTAGTTTGAGAATGCTTATAGAGTCAACTCTGCTGCATTTGTTTTCTAAAAAAAAAAAAAACAAACCACCTACAATCCCCCCCACTATTATCTTAATTAAACCACAGCCTTGTGTGAACTTTCTAAAACAAAGCCAAACTGAACACACAGCATAGTTCTTCCAATGAAAGAAAAAGCCAACAAGCACACAGAAAAAAACACCAAACTTAAGATCAAGTTGTTCCAACTAAACAATAACTTGTTTCTGAGTGTGGCAAATAGTTCTGTACTTGTTCTTCCTCACTGGGGCAAAAGAAAGCTGGCTTTAAGTCCCAGTTCTCTTACTGATGTAGACAACTTTAAGGAAGGAGGGGAACCCTCCAACACTCCATACAGGAACAAGAAGCATGTTAAACCTTTGAAAATAATGGCAGCAAATTTGTTACATATTTATAGAGTGGAATTTGTGTGAAAGGGTGACTTTAGTTTTAATGGTTTATTCCTATATTTATGGAATTTAATTTCTCTGTGTGATATTTATAATGAAGTTTCCTTTTGTCATGCTAGCACTCTATTTGGGTTTTGCTTTTTGTTTAATGAGGAATTCATAGTTTGAAAAAGAGCTGAAAAAGTTGCATTTGCATGCTTAGAAAATTATAGCCTGTTTCATTTCTCATAACTAACAACATTTTTTGTGTGTAATAGCATATTCTTTATAGTCATGATAATCCCAGTAACAATGTAACAACAGTCCTACTGTCTTGTTGCCGCTTAGACAATATCTGCAATTTTTGACTGAATATCATCTCTCCCAAAATTACTTTGCTACGCTTGATTTTGCAACTGATAGGACCATAGGGATGGAAGGGACCTTTAAAGGTCATCTAG
>NW_010575292.1:0-1646 GCF_000687285.1 Phaethon lepturus
GGCAGCTCCGCAGGCTGCGGTGCCGACGGGCAGGGCTGACGCGGATATTTCCCGCCCCGGGGATGCGGCAGAGCTGCGTGCTGGCAAAGACGATCCGTGCCAGCGTCGGGGTCGCCGGGTTTGGTGCTGGGTGTGCCCACAGGGCTGAGCCCGGTGCACAGGGGTGCCTCATGCTGTGCGGTAGGAACCACTGGAACCATTTGATTTGCTGTTCACGGGGCATTTAATAGCTCCTTGGTGATGATGGCTTCTAGTTACCACTGGATTTGTGCTAAAAGGCCACTTTTAAAAAGCTCCATATTCTCAGTGGACTTGCAGTTAAGGTGCTCTGGTCCAGTATTGCCAACGAGTGTTAACATTTAGGTAAGACCCCTCAAAAAAACCACCCCACAACAACAAAAACCCCCCACCAAACCCAGAACCCACCACACTTAAGAAATTAAAGTAAAATGAAATAAGAAGTTTGGGAGATTTTTGAGATCTTGCAGGTGCCATTGAAGCCGTTCTTGGCATGAGTGCTGCCAACATATTTCTTACAAAGCTGAGGTTTGCATCTCAGCTCATGACTCTCAGGAGATAAAAGGATGTGATGAGATTTGTAATAAAATTGTACAAGCTGGCAGTGCCATCCACGAGAAAGTAACACCTTCTCCGAATCTTGGCAGGAGGTTGTGTTTCTTTCCGCTGGGTCCTTCCCAGTTAACAAACATTTATTCTCTGTGTTTGGACAGAGCTGGAGATCACACGGCTGCTTTGCTCTGGGGTCTGTCCCAGCTTGCAGCATGCATTTATTTTTCGTATTCATTTTCATCTTACTAACGTGGGACCCGTATGACCTCTGGGCACATTTACAGGATTGAAAATAACGTCGTATTGCAAAAATAACAAACCGAAGTGAGTCTAGAAAAGCAATAAATATTTTAAAAGTACTTCTTGGACCATCATCTGAATAAAGCCTGCGCTTTGTTTCCAGAGTTGGTAGGAATTTGAGCAGTTTCCTCTGCAGGTTTTTTTGGCTTTGTTTTGTTGTTGTTTTTTTTTTTTTTTAATTGGGTGAGTAGAGTTGTTTCTGTCCTGAGCGTGTTACGTGAGACAGGTGTGAGTTGGGATTTGACAAAGTGGGGCTTTGTGCGTCCTTTTTGAAGTTAGAGGTCCTTGATTCTAGCTGTGCTTGTAGGCAACCGTCGCTAACGTAAGGCAGTGCAAGTTAGATAAAAATGAGTCCAAGTCGCAGGTGAAGGAAAAACAATGAATCACATCTTTCCACTTCTCCCAGTTTCCCAACTTGGCTACGCTGGCTTTGCGTTTCCCAGGTTTTCAAGCAAACACCGTGTCTTGGATGCAAAGCGCTATGAGCAGAGAGCGGTGCCAGCTCACCTCTGCTTCGTACTCATTTTGTGCAGGGGAGAGTGAGAATTAGCTGCAACCACTGATTTACAGGCTGCTTCTATTAGCCAACGAATAACAAAAATTAACTAATTGCAAACGAGCGGAAGGTTGATGAAGACAACTGAACATGAGTATGTTCCTTTCAAATTAGGACTTGAAAATGATACTGCGCCGCACACGCCGTTCGGCGCAGGTTTGATCAATGCCGGCGGGCACAGAGGGTGATTCTTGGTTCTGGGGCCGGTCTTGTTCAATAT
>NW_010575293.1:0-1679 GCF_000687285.1 Phaethon lepturus
TTTTTTTTTTTTTTTAGACTCCGTAATTTGGTTCTCATAGTTTTGCAGACAAGCCTATACTTCCAAGAAAAGGAGGCACACAGTTCCTGTGCTAGTATTTACAGACTTATAAAAGGCAGCACTGTTGGCTGTGGTTACATGCACTAGAATGATAAAATATTTCAGGTCAGCTAGGAGTGGTTTTGCTGAACTAAGCTGTACGGCATGTATGTTTGACTACCATAACAAAACCAGAGGAGATCAGAAGACCACAGCTGAAGCAAGTCAGCACTGTTAGATACACATACATGCACAAACACAGCAGAAGTGCATGTTGCTTTGGAAGTGAAAATGATTATTTGTAATTTCAAAAGGTACAGAAATAAAAGAGGTTATGGGAGATAAGCCTACATTTTACAGATAGAGGTGCACTGGTTTTATTACAGTGGATGTGGCAACACAACTAAGCTAATACTGCAAACTTAGGAACACATCCACGGTCTCCATTTACTCATCTATAAGAGCAGAAACAGAAGAGCTATGCAATTTTGAAGAAAGCATGCTTTTTCCCCTGTTGTTGTTGCTTTTGTTTTTCTTGCCTACAAGATTTCTTTTCTTTCCATTGGCTGGCAATTTCAGCAGAATATTGTCGTTCATCTTGCTAGCTGAAACCTTTCATTTGAAAAGGGCGGTTTTTGCAAGCAGTTCCTAAAAACATGGCCTGCCTTTGAGTTTGCCTGATCTGCCCAAGGCCAGACCCCAGTGCTCACAAATGCTTTAGTCAGAAACATCCCACTTCACTTTAGGCACTCCTACCTTCCACCCAGCTCAGTAGCTTTGGATTCCCCACAGAGCAGAAAGAGGCCAACAGACATCTCTGGAGGGCAGCTCAGCAGGTCTGAACCCTAAACCATTCCCTGCAGGAACTGCTGTCCCTACTCAATCCAGCACTCCCAAGCAACCGGACTCCTTACTTCCACAGTACAGATAGGGAGGGTGACTGAGATTTTGTCCCTGGTTACCACACAGTCTTTGTCACCTGTGTTGCACCGTGGGGACACTTCTGATGAACAACTGATCAAAATTCAGTCTAGTAAGATGAGTTCAAGCTACAGATGAAGATCGAGGCCTTAAGTTAGCGTCTGACACTGACTGAGAAACTGAGGAACCTGAACATGGCTGGGGTGGCAATCACTCCACTATATGAAGTACAGGTATGTGAAAAAGCCAGCTGTGCTCTGGCTTTGTACACTAAAAAGGTGGGACCCCATTGTGCTCGCTTTGAGGCTATCCTACTGTCACTCCATTCCCTTCAAGGTTTTAGAAAAATTATCTTCCTTGTAGCTAAAACAAAGACACAGGCTAGATTCTTATAATACCTATGCTATCCAGTCTGTAAATCAGGAATAACTCCAATTAAGCAAGTAAATGAGACTAGTTTCAGATCTCCTTATTGCAATGGTAGAAGATTTTAATAATAGCAATAGGCATAAAGGCTGCTACAACAAATTATTGGTTCCCCATCTCTTCTAGATCATAAGCCCATGTTAAAAGAGATAAAGAAAGAAAACGGGACTGCCATCCCCAAAAGCATGTCCACAATTCCTCCCATCTGATACATGTATTCAATATTCTTAAAAAGGAGGAACTGTGAAAAAGGGGTTTGCTGTGAAAAAGGTCTTCTGAGGAGATTAACTGTC
>NW_010575294.1:0-1691 GCF_000687285.1 Phaethon lepturus
AACTGACTCCGTCCCAGCTGAAACCAGGACAAATGGCATTTAGTATAATCTGCGTGCTGAGAGGAGAAGCATGGTTTCCCTCTCTCAAGGACAGGCAGGGCTGGGAGATACTGCGCTACAGACAAGAAAGAGCTAAACCAAAAGGCTGGAGTTGCAAGGAAATTCCATCTTTGTTTTTGTTTTTTCTTTTCACTATGAAAAACGTTGTCACTCAGACCCATTTCAGCATTTGATCGACAGCGTTTCACTTGAGGGCTTCACTGCGCAGGGACAGCAGCAGCAGCGTCTCAGGGATAGTCTCAGATCCCCACCCGGTCTCATCGCTGAGCTACAGCGAGACACTTCTGCACTGGGTTTATTCATTTGCAAATACCCCTGACAGAAGTCAGTTCAGGAGGAAACATCTGCAAACACACAGGCACGGCAGCAAGAAGGCTGCAGAGCAGACTAGAGTGGCCATTGCACATTAGGGTCCTGAAGAGAGGAAAGTGTCGGGCTGGAATAGCCACAGGACGTGTGAAAGCACCGCAACACAACCCGAGATACCCGGCAAACGCCCTCCGCCTTCCTGAGCCCAGTCCCTGCAATCCCCCAGCGAAGGCTCCAGCCCCACCACCTCCACCAGCGCCCGCAGACTGAAATGGGGAAGAGGAAATCAACCTCCGAGTCAGAGGGAGGATAATATTAGTCCTGGAAATGACTTCAGTGAGCCCATCCTCTTGCAGTATTACGAGGCATTAGTCACAAACTTTCAGAGTCTCCCATTTGCCTTACCTAATTACATTACCTAAAGAGCACTAAAACTAGGAACATGCTAGATCCCTGCCCTGAAGAGTTTACAGTGCAAGCCCAGTAAATTAGACTTGCTTATATGCGAGATGCAGCGTAATTGTTTAATAGACAGCCACACTGATAACTACAGCCTGTGCCGTTGTAAACCACGCCTCGACTAATTGCTCCACTGGTTTATATGGAGCAAACAGGAGAAGCTACCTTCGTCTGCTCAAGGGAGAGGAAGGATCATCACCTAAACCATCAGCTCATGAAATAACAGTGAGCAGAAGGACTCCTTTCCTCGGTGGGATAAACCACTGTCAGACCCACTGATACTCTGATACCGGTTACAGCTGATCCCGTCCAGAAGAGACCCTCAGCCAAAACGTGCCGAGCCCCAACGCACAGACAGCAGCAGCTAAACACAAGATGACGACGTTAGGGGTAGAAGAGATGGCCCAAGAAACCACGAAGAGTGAGAAGATTAGAGGTGCATCAAGCGCTGGAAAGGGGCGAGGAGTGAGCGCAGAACTGCAAAGCCAGCTCCCAGCGCTGGCAAGCGCTACTCCTGCTTTTCGAATGGTCGTGCTTGAGAAGCTGCTCAGCGAAATCACTCCAGAGAGGTCACCCGCCTCGGTCTTCAGGATTTGAAGCAAGCTATTTTGTCCCTGTTGAAGACTAATTAGTAAGAATTTTAAAATTTTCTCATTGGAAATAAGAGGTTTTTACAGTAATAATGCTTATTTTATGTTTCAGTGGAAGTTAAATTTCTGCAACAGCTGGAAGTTACCCCACAAGGCAGGACCTTTATTTCAAATGCTATTCTGCAACCATTGTCTATGGAAATCTTATTTCTGGAATTAGGCTATTTGTTCTTTGTGGGGTTTGGTGGTGGGGTTTGGTTCCCGCCCCCCCCC
>NW_010575295.1:0-1706 GCF_000687285.1 Phaethon lepturus
CAGCTGTGTCAGGATGTTATCCTCCACACACAAAGTCAGCACTATCTTATTTTCATCCCATTGCTAAATCCATAATCACCTTTCCTTTGCTGTCCTGGTGCACCTTGGCATATTTGCCCTCATTTGATGTACCTCTTCATTTTTTCTTGCTGTGTTTCTGCTGGGAGCCACGCTTTCTTATTTTATCACCTCGCCCTACTTGTGTGCTACCTTCACCATGTTATGGTTGGAGTATGGTGTGGGATGCTTCGTTATTCCTTAAAAGCACTGCAAGTTTGTCTGAAGGAGTAGAGTCCTGGGGTGCATTAACTGATGGCAGTGTGTGATGTGTAGGTGCGTGTCTTCTGGAAGATGAATATTTTCATGAATAAATGAGAATGACCAGTGCTCATGGAGTGTGTATTCCTGTCTGTGGTTTTCTCTGATTGTTTTAATTTTTCAGTTTGTATTCTGTTAGTTTATTCTAATTCTGTGCATTATGTTCATTGGCAAGAGCAGCAATAACAAAAATTGACCTTCAAGCTCATTTTTTTCTCACAGCTTTTCATAGGCTTTTTCCTGATTTCCCACTCTGTTGCTCTCTCCCTCTCACTAACTGGCGCCCATCTGCCCTGCAACCCAATGGAGAAAGCAAATTATGGGTTACTGAGCAAAATGGGGCATGCTCGTGGCTGACACTGACAACCAGAAACATGGGCTAGAGGCAGGATCTGTCTCCGTTTGCTGGATCACAGGATCATGCCACAGGAATTGGCCTGGCAGGGAACTGGCCTGCAAAGAGTGGTGGTGATGAGGCAGAGTGTTATGGGCTTCATAAAATCAGGTAGCCAGTTTAGCAGCCAAACAGATAAACACTCACCTACAGTCAGTTAAAAAAATTGACAGACCTGTGATGATGAAGATGGTTATAAATAAAAGTTGGAAAGGGATCTTAGCTTTCCCTTTCCCATTTTATAACGAGGCATAGGACAGAAAATCCACAAACAAATGCATGGAGATCAAAAATCTTTTCTATCAGAGGTACCCTAAAATTAGCCTTAGGACTGAAAATTCTTTGGCTGTTTTCTGTATATTGATGTATTGCCTCCAATCCTGGGGCTTGATTCAAGAGCTAATGTTTTATCAAGATTAAGCAACATCAGAAATAGTCTAGAAAGAAGGCTTTGCATTCGCTTACTGGGACCCAAATATCCTTCAAATGTAGAGCACCTGACAGATGATGATCATTCATCACTTTCTTTATTTCCTTGATATGCTAATAGTACGGACATAAATCTTCTCTTACTTTTTACAGCCAGTGTCACTGTTTTGAATCCAGTTCAGTATAGATTGTAGCTGTCTGACCTTTGAATACTTGTTCTTTCAGTTAAAAGCAGAATTTTGAGGTCCCAGTCAGTTTTTACAGGTGTCTGTGTGGCTTATGCATAGCACAAAACATGGAATAAATATGAAAAAAAAATCTCTCTGCCTGAAATATTTTTGAAATTCATAGCATAAAAGATCTGCAATGTGAGATTTCTAATGCAGCTCCTCATACAACTAATCCCCCCTCAGAAACATTGGAGTTTGGAGAGACTGTGATACCTAGGTTAATGAAAACCTAACAGGAAGCTCGTGTTTGTGAAGAACACCTTCCATGGAGCACAGATCATCTATCATGGCAGAGCATGACCTGCTGTTATAGGAGTCACTTCCTAGTTCAAACA
>NW_010575296.1:0-1687 GCF_000687285.1 Phaethon lepturus
AGTGTTTCTGTGATTCTGTGATTCTGTGGATAGCCAGCACACCTTTGGGAATGCACAGGTCAACCAGGACTTCTGTATAAACAGACTGTTTTAAACGGGTAGGACAAATTAATCTAGTTGTCAATAAAGCAAAACAATTGCAAAATGGGAAGTGGCCAAAAGTTGCTTCAGGATTTTTGTGAAATCAGTTAGACATTGGAAAGAAAAATGTCATTGTTGTGCAATTAAGCCAAGAATACAGTTAAGTGGAAAACATTGATTAAAAAAAATTCTTAACAATTTTTGTTCAATCTAGTTACGCTAATAAAAAAAAGATCTTTTCATAATAAAGGCATCACTCATGGCAAACATGGCATTTTACTGCACCAGCTTCCACCTGCCCCAGCGTGGGGAGGCTGGTTTAAGACACGTATTGCAAACCTGATACCAAACCCTCTGTTTCCTGATGATTGTCTTTGATCCTGTGATCACAAAGAGCAGGACTGGCAGTGTGAGCAAGTATTACAAGATAGTAACAACTCTGTTTTAATACATTTTTAATGCCGTAAAAGTGGCGGTGTGAAGCTAGTGAAAGATTTTACAATGGAGTTTTAGTGCCTGTCATTATGGCAGTAGAAAGTTATAACTTTCCTTCTATAGGTTAAGAATATTTTGCTGTTACTTACAACTGGATTTTCATTGCCTGCACAGTGTTTTCAAAGAACATCGCGTCAGAAGAGAAGATTTTTACTTCCATGGCAAAGATTAAATTTTGTGTGTGAGTATGTGTTTAAGTGATACAAGCGTTGCGTCTGGTTATAGAAACAGCTGAACCGTTTTTGCTGAAGTTGTCCAAAGTAGATACCGCTCAAGGATGCTTCAGCGCCAGTGAGGTAGGAATTGAGATGTGAGGAGATTGGTAAAATCAGCATTTTTTTGTTTATGAAAGATCTTAATAGAAGCTCTGTCATCGCCATCTCTCGGCACAGGGATCTGTAGGGATCAGGCATGCGTCCCATGGGAAGAGCAGCTGCTGAGGGCCTGGGAGGGTGTCAGCTCAGCCTTGGATGCAAATGCTGGTTTGGGCTTACTGTCTACGTCTGGGGCAATGAAGCCCTTGTGAATAAACAGGCTGAGACAGACACTTCGTACTACCCTGCGTTCTGCAGATACCCGACATACCGGAAAAGCAATTAGAAAAAAAAAATTAAATGTGTACAATTGCAATATTTATGGCTCTGTACTGAACCTGCTGTTTCTAGGAACAGAATGAAGAATTCACCCAAGTAGAAAACAGGCGAACACGAAGCAGATAGCGCCGTTTTTACAATTTAGCAGGAAAATGGCAGTTTAAAATACTTGGTTATTCATTGCGTATGTAGAGCTACTGTTTTTTCCGTAAATTTGTCTTGTTCACATTTCATTATTCTCAGAAACATAAATACAAGGAAGCAAAGGAAGATTAAAAGCGGAAGGCGTCTAAAGCGGCTGCTTACCCACATCTTGCAGCAGCTGAACGATGCAGCAGCCCTTCAAAGGCTCGTTAACGGTGCTCATGTGTGGCAGCGCGCTTGGGCTTTGCTTGCCGGCTCGGCTCGTCCGGAGCGGCGGCACGTGCTTTATTTTCTCTGGTTACAATTTATCAAAGGCGTTTTGAATAAAAACTGCGCAGGTCAATGACGCAGCCGACCGTCCCAGAACTAAACCC
>NW_010575297.1:0-1671 GCF_000687285.1 Phaethon lepturus
CTTTCCCTGAGGAACACTGAACACTGAGCTCTCCCAGTGCATGAATTCTCTTCCCTATTAGCAGCTGGAACTCTGTCTCTTTGGAAGCCACCTAGCTGCATCCATCTAGGGAGCCTGCTAGTTCCTACAGCTCCAGCCTTGCTCTCATCAGTAAGCACTGATGTTTGTCAAAAGGAGCAGGAAGGAAGTCTGAAACTGAGGTGAAACAAGATCAGTTTGGACTTGTCAGCAGAATGAGATTAGCTGTCTTTTGCAAAACTACTTGGTCACTCCTGCAGCACTGGACCTGATACACTAGACAGATTAACACCAAATTTATTTGCCACTCCCAAGTCCTATTGTACTGGGAAGCAAAGAAGCACTTGGTACTTTATAATTTTATATATTTACAAATGCTTATGTTTTTTAATAAAGGGTGGTTTAAGAAAAGATTAATCTTTCTTCACTATATTGAACTTAGAAAAGTATTCTATAGATGCCAGGGTGCATCAGATCTACTATGTAGCACAAACCAAAAGTCATTGCCAGATGTGCATTAAGTTGTGCTCAAAATGGTAATGTGAAGTAGTATCTTAGATCCTTAAAATGACAGTGTGAAATTACCTGTAGTACCATTAGTTCTGTTTGGAAGGATAGTTAAAGGGGTGAGGAAACATGGCTAGCAAATGTCTCCAGAATCTGCCGTTGTCCTGGTCAGACTACGTCTTGCACCAGCTAAGACACTCTTATTTTTATACAAGCACACAGGAAAGATTTGAAAGGGGAGGTTTTTCTCTCTACTAATGCATGAGACATATAGGTGTATGAGGTTAATTCTGAATTCCTAATTTGTAGTAGAACAGGCTGCTCCTCCTCTAAATGGTTTGTCATACCCTGGCAGCATGCCGTAGAGGCATTATGGCACTGCTGACAGCGAGGCCAGGTAGGTCGCACAAATACCTACCTTACATCATCAGCTGTTTCTGCTGTCTTAGCTAACCTCACATTTTGTGTGTAGAACAAAAGAGGCTCAAATTTCTGTGCCAGTCTGTAATTACTAACATAGCTGAAGTCAGCTTACCGCTGTAGCTTCTCCAGGCTGCATAACTCCTCTTATGTCTGTCTCTCACAGCTCACATTTAGATGTGCCTTTCCCTGGAAGGCCTAGGAAAAATGTGAAACTGAAATCTTAGCAGGACAAAGGGATTTTGACGTTAAGGCATGGGCCTGGTATACTGGGGAGTGGACCGATGTCCTCTCCCTGCCAAAGGAGTGGTCTGTCTGCCTTAACAAGACTTTTGTGACCTCAGTAACCCCAGCAGAGGCCTCTACAATAGGTATGTAGGGGTCACTGGAAAACTGGTACTGCAGAAAGCCTCCTGCAAAGGTGAATGGTCCTGGCTGTGGTGTAGTCTCACTAGAGGCCTTCTGCTTTTGTAAAAAACTGCTCCCACCACAGCTCTGGATCCTAGAGAAGCCCTATGACACAGGCAAGAATATTCTTCTTGCCATCCTGTGCACAGCTAGGGTCAAGACCACACTTCTGTTGCAAGAAAGGTTGTTCCTGTTGCACAGTCCCCAGCCTTGAAGCCCCTCGAGCAGCTCAGTCCAAAGGCTTTCTGCAGGACACTATCACCACCTGTCTCTAGAGCAACTCTGCTTGGTGAGATACCCCTACAGGCTTCCTGCAGC
>NW_010575298.1:0-1661 GCF_000687285.1 Phaethon lepturus
AAAAAAAAAAAAGAAAAATCAGTCCTAAAAAGCCTTGTTTTAATCAGCTGTGCTAGTTTATGGATTTAGCACATCAGCTTGATCTCTTTCTCAGTCCCTTCTTCTGCTAACCTGCCCTGAATCACCAGCGGCTAGCTGAAAACATAAAAGTTCTTTGAGACGCTTGCAAGCAAAATCAGTGCCTGCCACAGCATGGGATTCTTCTAATTAGGGCCTTAATTCCACTCCTCCTGCCATCAGTGGTCATCCTAGATTAAAGCATAAATGACTTTTTAATGCAAGGGAAGACTTTTAAAACAAGATATTTTCCTACTTCACCAGCAAGCAGGTATATGAAAGATATTCAAAGCAATCAGCTGGAAAGTTTAAAAGAGAGAGTCGGTTCACACAGCACTCGAGGCAGAAATATACCCATTAGAGTTGTAACAAACCAAGATATGTTCCCTGATGCATAATTTCTTTGATGGAGTCTTCTCCCCAACGTCTCTAGCATCGCATCCTTCTGTTTTGAGCATATACTGTGTAAGCTTATTAAATCATTCCTCTAATTAACTTGATAGCATGAAGTCACAGCTGGACTTATTGGTCAGAGTTGGATTTTGTTGTTTAATGTTCAGACAGTTACAAGAAAAAAAAAATACTCACTGGGGAAAAAAGATACTTGGTGTTTAAGGAAGATCAAACAGTCTCCAAATATTAGCCAGGCTTATTACATAAAAGGCATAGGTGAAGTGTCCCTAAGACAAACAACGTCCCCCTCCCCAAACACACAAACACACATTTTGTGTGTTTGACACACACACAAAATAAATCCTAAAGCTCTGCTATTTGCTTAGCCCGACGAGGGCGGAAGCTGGAGGCACAGGACCAGCCCAACTGCAGGGAGACAACGCATTTCAGTAGCCCTTGCTACATCATCTCAGAAGCACCTTTCCTGTTCTCCAGGAGCAACAGAAATACAAGAATCTGATTTTCTGAATCTCCCTTTCTTCGTTTCTTGGGTCTCTCATGGCACATTCCCTTTGAAGGTGTTTTCAGGCTTCACTACTTCAGGAGTAAGAGAAACCACTCAGTTTTGGCTGTACTGCTGAGGAGCCTTCAGCAATGTATGTGGCTTTTTAATGATACACTGGAGCGGCAGAGACATTAAAGACAGTAAACCAACCTGACGGCTTGTTGGAGTCCCTGCTAAAAGGCATCTGCCTCTTTTCTTTTTCTTTTTTTTTTCCTTTCCCTTTTTCTACAGGAACTTTGTTTCTGTGACTCATTATTGCCTTGTCCCAAGGACTTGACACAACAGAAAGGTAAATACAACTGAGGTTGGTACAAACCAGCCCTGCTGGCCTGGCCTGGAGACCAAAGTTGTGTTGATTTAAAAAGAGTAATGATATCATCTTTTCCAAATAGAAAATAAAAATGAACACACTTTAGGAAAGAAACTCTCCAGGCATCTAATTTACCAGCAAGTAAATAAAGAAATGCCTACAGATTTACACAGAGAACTGTGATTTTTCCCTTTTTCCAGGGCCTACTTCTACTTATGTTAAGGCTGGTTAGCACAACTAAGTTAAACAGGGAACAATTGTTCCCGAGCTCTGTTTAGGCTGAACGTTGTTGCTACTGCCACACACCCACTTCAGGACATGGTTTAGTGGGCATGG
>NW_010575299.1:0-1685 GCF_000687285.1 Phaethon lepturus
TTTTTTTTCTTGGAGTGTGGGAACAGTTTCCGTATGTTACAGAAACGCAGTGCCCCTTACTTTGAGTGACAAGCATTCTCCTTCTCATCAGCTCTTCAATGATGCTATCAAACTGGCAGTTGCTTACAAACAGAATTCAGGAGATTTCATGGACGAGGTCATGCGAGAACTGGAGGTAAGAAAGGCTCTACTTACTGCACTCCTCCTAAGTGATTAGCAGCTCTGCTCTTTTTTGCCTCGGGAAAAGCAGAGCCTGTGGCAAAGGGTGAAACTTTGCAAGCATGGAAAGATTTGCCTTATGCTGGTGACACAGTGGGTTTGTGTGCTGCTCGTGTCTCGGCTGGAAGGGGTGAGGTGGTGAGCATCTGAAGTGCCCATGCTGCCCTAGACTGAATTTGAAAGTACCACAGCAGAGTGCAGCTGTCGCTCTCATGCTTCTCAGCAGTTCCTTGTCCTGCTCCTTTCCAGAGCTTTGACCTGCAGAAGAAGAGTGAGAATTTGTCGGATAAAGAGGAGAGCTGCCATGAAGAGAAGCCCCCATCTGCCTAAGCCTCGGACCCTGAGTCTGTTTTTTTCTCTTTGCTCTAGATTTCTGGGTCTAGTTAGAGCCAGCCTTCACAGAGAAAAGTGTTTTTTTCTCATGCCCTCAGAGCTCTGGTGATGGGCAGCTGGGCCTCTCCCCTGCTTGTGGGAGACTCTCTGGGCATGACTTTCCTTGACTCAGCCCTAGCCGCTACACATCACGGTCAAGGAAAGGGCGAGATTATCCACATGGTTGCTAGTTACTGCGTGCTTCTTCAAGGAAAAGCTTGCCAGGAGAGCTAAGCCACTCTTGGACCTGCAGGGAAGGGTCCTGCCCAGATGCTTTAATGCTACCTACTGGAGAAAACAAACACTAAAGAATTTTTTTTATAAAGCCTTGAGCTTGCATCCTTCCTGCACTTCTGTTATAAGGCAGTCCAGCTACTATACAGTGCAAGTCCAACTGTGAGCCCCCACCATTGCATTCACAGCCTAGCCAGTGGAGCCTCTCTGTCCACCCCTGTGATCTCTGCTGCAGAGTTTCTTGGGGTTTCCTTCCCCATTCTGTTATAGAGCAGCCAGATCCAGTAGACTTCCCCCTGAACACAGGGGATTTCTCCTTTCGGGTCTGCTAGAGCTGAATCAGGTGGACACTCAACATCCAGGAGGCTTGTTCTATCCCAGCCTGATGGATGTGGCTGCTGCTGTTCCCATGTGTGCGTGCAAAAGACTTACGTTGCGTTCCAAAGAGCCAGATACACAAACATACACAGACTTACACAATTAATGCGAATGGCAAAACAGATTGACATAGACAGAGCAATGCCTTTACCAGCACCCACGTATACATAGCTGCCACTTAAATAAACGTGAACACAGTCCAGTCCTTTCCTGCCTTTCCCGAAGATCAGGATTGGATGCTTACTGGTGAAACATAAACACACCTTCACTCCCTTGATTCATAAGCACAGTATGTTCATAGATGCATCAAATAACGGTATAGAAATTAAGGTCATGCAATATCTGTGGCTGGATGCCAAGCTCCTTACCCGATCATGGGTGCAAACCTTGAGTCTTTATAGATCCGTGTCTTCTGGGTCATGAGAGAGTCCAGTTTCAAGTTCACTGGTGCATTGTACACACACACACACACACACACACAC
>NW_010575300.1:0-1706 GCF_000687285.1 Phaethon lepturus
TTGCCATCAGCATATGGTCTCCGGAGACGCCTGCTCGGCGCGCGCAAAGGAAGCAGCGGAGCCGTACTTGGCCAGCAGGGTAGTTTTACACATTTTTCATTAAACCTATGTTAAATATGGAAATACCGCAGAAATGAGAGCTTGTATTTCATGTGTGAGCTCTTTTGCACGTTTTGGTGTTTCTCATGTTTGGAGGTAAAACCGGGATTGACAAAACTCTCTTCTGGCTTTCTACTGAAAATATACTTACGTTTACTGAACTGGCATGATAAATTTTCTTTAAAAACTAATCTAAAATCAGATAGAGTTAATAAAATCTCTAGAAATGCTTTTCCAGTCAGATGAGCAAGCTAAAAGATTATTTCTTTTTTTCTTCTTCTGTTTTTGGTTTTGTTTTTTTTTTTTTTGAAAGAAAATCAATTCATTGTTGTTGTTTCAGAGTCAGAACTCCCCTTGAAATGCAGCGCTCTCGGATGTGACCAGCAATACAATCCCGTCCTGGACTAAGCCAGTGATTCAACAAGCTTGTCTCAGAAATGAAGAGATTTTTGGTCGTCATATGTGAAGCAGAATTTTCATTCTACTGATTGGGAACATCTTATCCATGAGTATCTGTAGTTTTCCAGAAGGTAGAAAGCTTTTTTGGCAGCAGCTCCTTTTGCTATGTAGTTTGAAATTGGAGAGGCGAGTGATGAGATAGAAAGCTAAATGGAGACAATAGTACCTATTTCCTTACTGTATATGAGATCTTTCCATTGGAATGAATAAAGATAAAAATCCCAGTTGAATATCAGAAAATGCCTTTCTGAAATCTAGCTGTGCACTGCTTTATTTACCTTCCTCCACAAAAGGGAGAATTTGAGTGAAGTTGCCCCAAATGGATGAACAGTTTTAAAGAGAACATAAGGAGTGAGAAAACTTGCAAAGAGCAGCGGGAAAAAGATTATCCACCAAAGGGAACTGTATCTTGGAGACAGTGCGAAACTTGGAGAAAGCAAAGATTTCCAGAAGAAAAGTAAAAAGAGGTCTCTGCAGAGCATGTAGAATACCCCGCGAAAGGATGATCAGCAACAGAGGAGAGGAAGGCGGCTGCTCTGCGTTACGGTCGGGGCGAAGACCGCGGGAAGTGTGTGCGAGGCACACAAACCAGCGGCTAACTCACGGTTATGGTTTTGGTAAGGCCGTGGTGTTGAACAGCCATGCAGACAGGCGATGGGGAAAGGAAACAAGTTTATGGAGACAGAGGTTGTGGAAACAGATGAGGATGAGGAGCAGCTCAGACCACTAAGTTTCCTACGTGCAGAAACCAAGATCTCCATGCCGGGGTACCGTTGTGACAGACCAGAAGTGAGGATTTTAATCACTGTGAAATTGGGAATGATATCATTGGGTGGGGACAAATGCTGCACTTGTTTCTGTAGTTTAAGAAAGCGTATGAAGTGAGAGAGGAAAACGGGAATCTTTAGGTTAGATCTCATCAGTGTGCAAAGTTGCAGGGGAAATTGAGAAGAAATAGCAGCTGAAGATAAGTGGATGTGGGTAATTTAGGATTCAAATAAGCCGGTTTTCAGGGAGGCAAACTCCAGCAGAGTTCCCCAGCCAGCAACATTTTCTTAATGACTCACTCCCCAGGCAGGATCATCACAGACCTCGTAACATACGGACGTAGCGTACATGGGTTTCAGGAGGGAAAACGTTGATCTAGA
>NW_010575301.1:0-1699 GCF_000687285.1 Phaethon lepturus
ATAAAATATGCAACATCTCAGATGAGTATCATGCTATGTCAACTATTTTTCTCACTTAGTGCATACCTTTCAGGACAATTTCATAACACATTAGAAATGCTCAGCTATGGCTTCAAACAGTCCTTTTACCTTTACCGGGCTTAGAAGGGTAAAGCAATTGGAATTATTAACAACAATAATGCAGTTCTGGGAGTATAAACGCTAACATTTCTAGGAAAGGAGAGATCTGTTAGGTTTTTTATACATTTTTATTGATCTTGGGCAAGATCAGTTTTAGCAGGATAAAAATGCAAGTCAGAATGGCTTTAGGCAGTTTAACTTAATGAGCCAGATGTCTTACAGATCTAGATGTCTTACTCTATTTGCGAGTTCAAGTCCAGAATTTTGAAAAATTAAATCTCAACATGTACTTAAGCCATGAAATTCAAATGCAGCTTCAAAATTTTTATTTTTGGTGGTTTTGACTTTGGAAGTGCAGGTATAAGTTTGTTTCTACAAAAAATTTACACATCTGAATCTGCACTCTGCAAATGTTAAGACAGACTAAATTTGCTTAGAAAATATAGCCCATTGTGACTATTTTTGTTGATTTAGATGCTAACAAAGAGTAACATTTTGTCATGACCTTTCTCCTTTTACACCCTAGGAAAACAAACCAAACCACAACCACTGGAGCCAAAATTTTAAATTCTAATGGACATTATACTATAGCAAACATGTATTTTATGTGGTTGGGATAGTTCTGTATGACAAACAATACCTGACTTGAGACATTAATAGAACAACTTATTGCCAATTTGACATCTTTGTTACTGAAACGTGTTCCGTATCAGTACTCACAAACTTCAAAACATAAAGTATTATGTGATACTGCCAAACATTTTGAATGGTAACAGAACTAGTGACATTATCTTTACTGTCAATGAGTAAAAAAGATGAATTAAAAGCTTTCCATAACACAGACACAGTGTGATAAGGAGTATTTTTGCAACGCTTCTAAGATCAGCGTTCAAAGAAGGGGAATAACAGCAAAGATACTTAACCCACAAAGGAAAAACATTCCATCCAGTTGTTGGGAGTATCTGAATTTCAGTATTTTTGTAGTCACCATGGATTTGGATAATTCCCATGTAAATTAGGAACGGTGGACTGTGTCTCAAGCACTTGGTGGATGAAAGGTTGCATCTGCATGATTTAGGTAGAACAGAACCATTAAGGAGTAAAGCAGAAGACACAGCATGAGATACTATTCATTCTACTCTGGTGTAACTGTTGCCTGCCTTTTTTTAAATTCCAAAATAGTTTGCTGTGGTTAACAATGAATTTCTGCACTTAGAATTGCTAAAGCAAACTGAAAAAAATTATGGGGCTGCTGCTACGTAACTTGTATCATACAAATATGGTAACTTCCTATTGAAGTTATCAACTATAAACTCAACCTCTGGGATACCTACGTACTGCAAAGGCTTAGCTGCATCTATACATTATGCAATTATATATCACATACTGTACATATGTACAGATACTGGTATGTGCTCGACCATAACAGAAGGCAAAACTCAAGAGTCCAAGTCATTTACATGAAACTCGTAAGATGGCATGCTTATTAGAGCAATACAGCTCAACAGACGTGAGATGGAAAAAGAGAACCTTTGCTCTGTCTTGAAGTCACTACTATTATTCGTTGCAGTTCCACAAA
>NW_010575302.1:0-1700 GCF_000687285.1 Phaethon lepturus
TAAGAACAAGAATGAACAAGTGATCCCACCAACTTCTGGGATTTGAGGTTGGCAATGTAAACAGATGATGAGCAGCTGAAAAAAGAGTTTGCTTCAAACAGTACATCTGGATCTAGAATAAGCCACTTTCTGTGGGGCTGTAAAATATTCTGAGATTTTTTTTCTTAGAAGTCAGGAACCTGGAGTCAGGGCTCCTGATCTATCAAGGCCATAGGATGTGCTAGCATAGATTCAGAGAGATGTTGTAGTGAGGAATACTAACCTACTAAGCAAATATTTGGCTATTTGCTTATACAAAAGAGACTTCTCAAAAGCTTGATAAAAGCCTAGAGTGTTCACCCTGGCCTTACCCTTATTCTTGAGGAAAACTAAAGAAACATAAAATTACCACCAGATTCTGTGCTGACACTAGAGAAACTAAGGTAACTGACTTGCCATGAATTGCCAACAGCTGCAATTCTGTAATCAACACTGTGATCAGCGCTGGATCACAGATTTGGGAAATTGAGATAAAAAGATGAGGAAAACCTCCTTTAGCAGTAAGAAAAGGCCCACGACAAATCAAAGTGATGTCTTTTGGCATATGCAATTATCTAACAACTACAGAAGGCCACTGCAGAAGTCTGAGGCACAGCATGCTTCTCAGCCTGTTTTTGTCTCTTGATAATAGGATGGTCCAACTGAAATATTTGAATAAAAACTGATATGTTTACAAATTATCTGTGATTGACTCTCAACTATCAATCTGAAAATGATTTGTAGTTGTTTGTCAAATAAAAGAGTCAGGAATTCTGAATGAAAAACAAAATGAAACTAAGAAAGTGCAAAAGTTTATATCTTCAGAGAGAGAGATGTGCAATGTGAGATTTATTTTTAGGTTTTCCTAAACTGGAAAATGAATGCCATTCCGGGTTGTCTGTCTCCATCCCAGTAGACAGCAGAACACATTAAGCATTTCAGAATGAACTAGTGTCCCCAGATTTCTTGACCCTACTCAAAAACAGTTTTGAAAAGAGTAAAGGGATGGACAAGTAAGACAATACCGAAATAAACTAAGGAATGGATTAGAAAATCCTGAAGTAGTTTGGCTAAGTACATAACAGGGCAGAAATATAATCAAATAGAAGCCACACTAACGACCTTCACTCCTTGAACAGTATGTTTTTTTCCAAAAATAAAGATGTGGCTTTCATATAGACAGAGCCTGTTTCACTGGTAAATAACATTTGTGGTTATGAAGGAGCTGCAAGAAATGTCTGACAGAGAATGCCAGAGCACTGCTGGTGCAAGTCCTGGGCACTTGTGCCTGACACAATAGCACTGGGAGAGAGTTTTTGGGGATAGCAGTTAGTGAAAAGAGACTCTGGACTCTCCTGCTTTCCAAAAAACTGGAAAAGGAGTCTGACTTTGAACTGATTTGCACTGTGTAACATTAACTTCTGCAAAGTACAGTTACAGCTAGCGTAGGTCAGAGGTACTAAAAACATTAATTTCCTAAAATTTCTGCTATTTAAAAGGAAATAGAGTTATGCACTTGATTAGTTTGTTAGTAGGATGTCATCAACAACAGCTAGCCTCTTTGCTGTCTTTTTTTCCTATCTAAACAGTCACATAAGACCATGCTATTTTTGTTAAGTGTTGAGATAAAAAGGAAAATAATACCATGAACAGGGAAGCAAAAAGAAATAAAAAAAAAAAAA
>NW_010575303.1:0-1695 GCF_000687285.1 Phaethon lepturus
TTATCGGTGATCCAGGCAGCTAGACTTGCAATGTAACAAAATTTTCAGGCTATATTAAGGTATTTGAACACCTACCCGCAGAATCTTTAAGCAGAATTCTGTTTTTTAAATTATAACACTCAAATCTATTTTGCTTTTGCCTCTAGCTCAGCTGTAATCATCTTTGACACAGTACAATAAAATGAGGGAGAAGCATTTTTGCAAATGTCTACACATATTCACAAGGATTTGAAATTAAAATTAAGTGCTACTCATTCCAATGCTAGGGCTACCCAATCATCCTATACTCTGAAATGTCAAAGTCCAGTCCATTTAGGAGACTTGAATTCAAGAAGTTACTATTCCCTTTAACAGCAGTGGATGTACCTGGTATCTCACTATATCATCTTGCTGCAAGTACTACTGGGCCTATCAATCTTTGAACAGTTGTGGCTGTGGGAATTTAAGTTCATCAGCATTTCACATCACCAGAAGCTCCTGACTGTTCGGAGGCAGGCCCATTAAATAAAACAATCATTTGCCAAATGCCCTTCACCTGAACATCGCTGTGGGCAGGCTGAACACTTATTAGGACAGGTGGGCATTTCATTGTTCTAGTGAAGTTGGTTAAGTCACATCAGTTGGCTGATTTGCTGCTGTTGGTCTTCAGAAGAGCCAAGTACATCGAGGCCTAGATCTAATCATAGGGGAGAGCTGCATGGGGTAGATATCCATGCTGGAGGAAAATGTATAGGTGTATGTGCCAAGAACTTAGGAAAAAACCAAAAACAACTGAAACAAGTACTTGGGGTTTTTTACACTCTTTTTGTTTAAAGAAAGAAAAAGTTTGATGTGAGTGATTATATAATTTTCAGTGGCAGTTAGTTAACCTGTCACTGTCGGCTTTCAGTGGTAGTGCAAACAAGTAAGTAATCTAGTAAGTGCAGAAAAAGGCTAATATGTCTTTTTCCTGGACCATGGAATTGTCCTGTGCCTGACGAGCTGGAGGGCTTGTGGAATAAACAAAAGGGCAGAGCTGAGGAAATAGGGAGAAGGTGGTGGTTTGGGAAGCTCAGTAGATTCGTTGGAGTAATTGCAGCGAAAAACCTCAAAATTATAAAAGTGGCTTCAGAGAGCCTCTTTTCCACAGAATATTATTTTAATAGGGAAGCAGTTTTTTCTACAAGTATTGGTGTCCTGCTCTCTTGTCCTAGTGTGCAGCATGTGTAGCTGAATGGCAACCTAATTTTTTTGGTTGACTGGTAACCTTCTCGTTCCAGCTGTGCTGAGTATGCCATACTTTTGCAAAAGAAATGGTCCTCTCAAGATATTGTAGGGAATTACAATATTCTTTGCTTTATTGCAGATGGCTTGTATGGTCAGATAGTTTAAAACTCTTAAATCCTTTATACTTCCCCTTACAAAATGCAAAAACAAATGCTTACCTATTCAAGTAAAATTAAGAAGTTTGGGTGGTGGTCTAAAGAACAGAACAACAGTATTTCCATGATGTTGCAAGTCCTGGAATGATAAAGATGTATTGATGTTGTATTTATTTCTGCAGCTGTTGTGTAGACACTACTTGGCTTTGGACTACCTGGTGTGAGGAGTAATTTTTCTAGTTAGTGTAGCACAGAACTTGGCACAGGAAGTCAAGGCTACCTCTAAATCTGGGTAAATATGGTCCTTGTACATTAAATAGGTGCTAACAATTAA
>NW_010575304.1:0-1707 GCF_000687285.1 Phaethon lepturus
CTCGAGAGAGAGAGCTAGTTATTAGATAGAAGTATAAAGGTGAACTTGCAAAATGAGACTACTGAAGACAAAACCATCTAATGTAAAACGATTACATATTCTGTTTTCAGGCAGAAACTCATTAAAATATTTCATCTTCCACAAATACAAAGACAACGATAGCATCTCTCAGGCAAGTTACTACATCAGTATCTCCAACAAATGGATGGAATAAGAATTCCAAGTGTGGCATCGGTAGTGGAGATGCTCCAAATGCTGGAGAGCAAAGTGGCTCTTTTATGGTCAGATCATTAGAGAGCTCTTGAACTTACTTAAATGGATAAAGTTAGATAGCCAACAAACATTCCTTTTGCCAAGTCAGACAGATCTTCCTGTGTTAACTGCAGCAGATTCTAGGCTGGTGTATGACTTAGACCACTCTAAATTTGTTCACACTTCCTTTCAACTTTAATAATTCACAGAATGGAGTAAAATAATTTCAGGGACTGTCTGATCTCTTAGGATGAAGTTCTGGGTCTTAATTAACTATTTGAGAGATTAATCCCTTCATCCTTAATCAAATGCTAAAATAACTTCATACACTCATAGCTCCATTTTCTCTTTGCTAGATCATCTCTCTTTTTTCCCTGCCCAGATCACTTCTTCAGTTCTGGAAATCTATTCCCAAATTTACCCGAAAAATATTAAGCCACTCCTGCCTTGCTAATTTTCTAAAGTCTTCATAAATTTTCCTTTGCTAATTTTCCAAAGGCTGAAAGTACCACTTTCCCTCCTACAGCAGCTCTGTTTATGCACAGTATTTCTCTCCATGTAAATAATACATAGATATTTTGTTAGCTCTATTTCTAATTACTATTTTTAAATTATTATTAATTTTATTAGTAATCAGAAGTATTGGCAACTGTTAATGTTTAAACTTCCATTTTGTGTTTGACACTGATGTTAGAAACTGAGATACCACTCATTTTTGCCTTAACACTTAAAGACTATGAAAATTTGGAAAAGTATCATTTAAAAGAAATGCATAGTCCAACTTTCTGGAAAATTAACTTTTTCAGCATGTTATTCCTCGACCAGATTCTGATAGATGTGTTATGAAAGAAGTCTTATGAAACTACAAGTTACCATTTTAGCAAAGACTGTAAAAGATGTGTCAAAACTAGGAAACTTTTTAATCCAGGTTTGCAAGGAAATGATCAAGCTCAAATCACTGTGCTATAATGTTTTGGAAAATACAGGATTACTTTTCTCTGTTCTTTAGAGAAAGCCGGTGACAAAGCCTTCTGTCATGCATCCTTCCATTTGCAGTTGTACTCTGTGAAAGCCAATTGTTACTGTATTTATACACATATTCTCCATAAAATCATAAACTTTTATGTAGTTCTACGCTACTCAGGGCTGGTGTTGCATAAGACATATTTTAAACAAGACGCTGCATTAACTGTTGATTTCATCCAAGTCTCCTAGAGTACTTAGTTGCCTACAGAAATCATTCTTTTCCCTCAACAAGATACAACCTTTCCTATGATTTCAAAGAAATAAGATCAGGCCCTGACTCTTCTACAACATGCTTCTTTTTTCTCAAGAAATCTTTTTTTTTCACTTTTTCTCAGTGATCATCTTTACTCATATTAGGAATATTATCTTGGTGCAATCTAGAAATCAAATTCTGCATCCCTGCTAGTACCACACCTCCACATACCTTAC
>NW_010575305.1:0-1707 GCF_000687285.1 Phaethon lepturus
TTATTTTATTTTATTTTATTTTATTTTTTAAAGGTAAACTGGGAGTTTACTGGGAGTTGGGTTATGTGCATATTGGTCATGCATACTTTGTAACGGAGCTAACTGGTCAGCAAAGCTCAGGTTTGGTTGGGCTACCCTGCAAATTCTTCCCTTTGCAGCTAGTGACATCAGGCTCTTTTAGCACGGACTCAGAGATATCTGGCCTGCCTGATATCCACCACATGGTGCCACCTCAAAGTCCGATAAGAGACTGCACAGTGCTGGGACTCATTCCCTCAAGCAAACAAGCGTGCCACACGCACATAAAGCAGCAATCACAGCTGCAGTTCCTCTAACATACTACCTATAGCTTAACTGGCTCAAACATCACCTCTGAAGGGAAATAACCAGGACCTGAGTCCACCCTTGGCTTGCTGCAGCCCAGCAGCAGAGCTGCGGCCTTTTGCAAGGGCGATGGAAGACGGGACAGTGCTGTGCCAGCGCGGGGAACCTGAGCCAAGGCTCTTGGCTGCAGGCTGCAGAGCCTTTGCCACAGCAGATCACAAAAGCAAAGCAGTCGAGGTTTTGGGAGACTGGAGGAGGGAGAAAGAAGGACTAGTTAGTGTGCGACTAGTGGGTAGGTACACATGCTCAGCCGATACTACAGTCCCTGTTTGAAAGACTCACTCACTAGGAGTAAACAAAGATGGACAGGTGCTGTGTGCTACCCCAAATGCCCTTGATCCCTCACCCAGCACTCCCTCTCTCCTTACAGTCGCGTTTGTCCCCCTGCTCAAAGCACCTTCCTTGTTGGAGTCTCCGAGCATCCTCCCTGAAGCCCTTTGCATCCAGAGACCACATAACTATTCACTTCTCTCATTCTGCTTATCTGGTCACTGCTCCTCCCGTGCCTCTCCACCCACAGGGTTTTCTGGTGGTCTCCTGGCCCAGTTCAGTGGCTCATCCACATTACATGTCACCTCACAAGGCAAGCCCTTCTATCCCAGAGGAGATTATAAAAGTCAGAGCACAGGTACTTATGTAAAGTCTTCACAAAGGATGCAAGGTAAAAAGAAGCCCCCTCACCATCATCAGTGATTAAATCAATACATAGGTGGACAACCATCCATGCTAGTTTTTTGCACAAGTAAGAACCCATGTTTTGTGTGCTTAAAACACAATTTTTCGAGCACAGGTGTTTGAAAATAGTAATCTAGGGAGATGTCTCTCACTTTTCTGAATTGTCATTGCCAGAGAACAAAACTCTGGAAACCTCGATGCCTGCTTACTGGTCTGAATCTCATAGAGGACTAGTTTTTAAAAGAAGAGCTCTTTCAGGACATTCCTCCATATTTTTTGCTTGCTGGAGTTGTTATGTTCTTGGTTACAGCAAGTTCTTTGGGGAATTTTTGGGATGGGGGCAGAATCAAAAGAGCGGTCACTCATTGAAATGACTCCTTAGAGTCAGCAAGGAAGTAGTTATCTGGAGCTATATTATTTTCTGCATTTCAGACCAGACTTCTAAACTGTTATTTTGCAGAACAACTATGTTATCACTCTATGTCAGAAGCAAACATTTCAGTTTCTAGAATACATACTGTATTCTAGAAATAAGGGTCAGGAAAAGACCTTGTCTCCAAGAGATCATTGTCTCCAAAAGATCTAACCTGAACTGACACCTGTACAGTGTGTATCTGGCTGCCTTTTAAAATACATATATATTATATA
>NW_010575306.1:0-1717 GCF_000687285.1 Phaethon lepturus
GGAGAACACTGCTGCAGCAGCTTACACAAAAGGCACAGAGGTGCAGCTCATCCACAGCCCTCAGAAGGATTTTTAACCATTTCCATGCCTGTAACTGTTGGGCCATGTGGGCCTGCAGGCAGTTCACCAAAGGCTTCAGCAGCAGACGCAGACCTTGCAGACCCTTCTCTCCTTTCGTAGTGCAACTCAGAAATCAGCAAAGCAGACAGCCATTTCCACCAGAGTCTCTTCATGACCTTCCCACATTAGATTGGATTCCACCAGGGAACAGCCTGGTTTCTCACTCCCATCCCACAGGCCCACCATCTCACTTCGTAATACTGCCCTGTGCCCTCCTGTCCCAAACCAACACAACAGACTCCCAAGGGACTACTTATGTCTGCACCGGTAAATAGCCTTTGTATAGAGCTTGCAGAGGCTTCCAGCAGCCACCCAGTGCCCACAGCTGACAGATGCAGAGGCCCCACACTGCAAAACCCCACACTTGATACTCTCCACACCGCAGCTATGCCTCTATGTTGGTGGTACAGGCTGAAGAAGGGGCCATCACACACAGCACCGCTACCCTCATAACCATGGATGCTGACAAGCATGGGGGCTGGCAATTTAGCACAGAAGCAGGGCAGGAGAAATTCAGGGACTTGGCCAGCACCTCTGAAATTTAGTGAACAGCAGCTCCAGAAAGGAACTTCTCTCACAAGTGAGGCAGGACAACCAAAGCAGAAAAAATGAGTGCCAAGACAAAAAAGGAAGCGAGCGCTAAGCAGCAACAGCTTCCAGGAAAGCTCTCCTCAGTCTCTCAGGCTGACCGAAACAGCGCAGGGAAATATGGACAAGGGATGACAACACCAGGAACAAGGCAACACTCTTGGCCTCCAGCAGTGCACTCCAGCTCATCCTTTGTCTCCTCTTCCTCCTCCACTGCACACCCAGCACTTGCACCGGGCTGGTGCAACATACAGCCACTGGAGGGAGGGCCTCTCCTTCCAAGGAACAGCTCTGCTATCCGAGGAGCTCCTGCTTAGAAATCAGACAGCATACCCTCTATGCAGAAAGCATAGCAGCGGTGTCAGAGCTTGGACAGGCAGCTTGCCTGTGCTTAAATGCAAACAGGCACACAGGGCATATTCAGCATGACCTCGGGGGCAAAAGAATCCCCTCTTCTGCGTCTCTCCATGCTTCAAAGACGTGCACAAAACATGCAGGAGCAGTCCCAGGCTGTGACCAGCCAACAGCAGTGCGCAACTGCACTCACCAGCCTTGCTCAATGTCTGCCCAGGACAAACTCCTTCAGCATGTGTTTCACTGGATGGATGGGAACAGGCCTTCGGATATCTGTGACTGTCATTTGTCTATAAATCCCCTCAGATAGATGTGTGCATGAACATGTAGCACAGCCTTAGATTAGGGGATGCGGCTTGGTGTAACACTCCTGTGCACTGACCACACTAGTCTGCCATGCAGCACTTCAGCCCTGGTCAGCAAAAGGCAGAGTATCATCCCTGTTACCCAAAACTAAAAGTCTCACCAGCCCTTTTATCACCACCATGCTGCTCCTCTGGAACCCAAAATAATCATGGTTGGAGCCGAAAAGCTCTGCAACATGTCAGTTGTTGTTACTGATCCCCTTGTTCTTTCTGCAGTTCTGCTCCCTAAGGGCACAGGCTCTGCACTCCTGGGCAGGCGTTCCTCTCGCAGATGCTCACTTGCCGCAGGG
>NW_010575307.1:0-1716 GCF_000687285.1 Phaethon lepturus
CGAGCCCGTCCCTGCTCCGCTGTCAGCCCTCCGAAAAACTGGGTTTGATGCAGTGCAGACGGTGGAAGCAGGCAGCAGCATCTGTCTCGCTCTTGGGATTGAGTTGGTGGAAATCAATAAGATTAAATTTTAATTCGTTTTCCGTCTCGGTGCTTGTTCCTTCAAAAGGGCACAGCTACCTATCTATAAATTCAGCATTATGCTGTAAAATTGGAATTCAAAGGGTTGTTTTGAACTTTTTCCACCCCCTGCTGCTGTTGTGTCTGTGCGGAGCGTGTTCCCAGCTATCCGTTTACCCCCCTCAAATACCTTCATAAAGCATTAATGCCCCATCCATAAATAAGAGAATAAATAAATGAACACTTTTAGCGTTGCAAAGTATAATCTAGCTGTTAACTACTCAAAGGCACCGAGTGTGACTCAGATCCCACGGGGATTTTATGTCTCTATAACTCTGATTTTCTATGAACTCCTGATTTACATTAGAAAGGGAAGAATCGGGCCTGCATCGACAGCATGGAGCTGGCGCGATAAATAAAACCTTATCAGTGAAATCGCTATTGAGCATTAAATCTGCAGGTTTTTTTCCAAATTTTAGTTTGTGTGGTAGTCGGGATGGGGGCATTTTGTATTTGGCTGCTGAAAGGGCCGTGTTCGTTTTGCTTTTGTTTGCGGTAACTTTGATTCTGGGGTTGCCTTGTCTTGGCTGCATGATGCAGAACGGGCTTTTGAACAGTCTGGAGGAAGACTGGAAAGGTGAGAGATTAGATGCTGTTAACACTTTTGCATGGTAGCAAGATTTTGAGAAGGATAAAATTGAAGCGTTTAGTCTGGAGTCACTGAGAACCCTTTCATTTTTTCTGGGATTTTAGGGAATATTTGTTTGTTTGCTTTAATGGTCCTGATGTCTATTTTTAACATCTGCTTCAGGATCTGGAGTTCCCAGTAGGTGCATTGACTTAGAAGCTTTGTCCACAACTAACCCAGACCAGATAATGCCAATTCCTGCCTTTTCAGGTCCTGGAAGTAAGGACGAGAAGTGCAGAGAACGCGAACCTGTCGGAGGGAGGAGCGCAGACCCTGTGGCATGGCTCCAGCTCCTTGGGTTGGGTGACTGGAGCTTTCCCGTGGTTGCTCCACTGCCGAGACTTTGATTTCTAAAAGCCGCCTGTGCATTGCCGACGTTTGCAGCAGTTTTGCAATGGCAAAACGTTCAGCCACGGTTTGCAATGGCAAAGCCCTGTTAGCAACTAGCTTTAACCTTAATATGCCTTCACATGGCCCCGTAACCTTGCAGACAGCAGAGCGTGATGCTGGGCCTATGCGCGAGTGGAAATCCGGGGAGTTCACCCCTCGGCCGTGGACGGAGTACGAGCGAGCTGACCGCAGAAACTGGCCGGCAATGACTAGCCAAAGCCGGAGACCAGCGAGCAAGCGAAATGAGTCGGCTTGTCACGCTCCGCACAGGATAGGCGGGGACTGGTATTAACACACGGCTCCAACGTGACCCATTTCCTCAGTTTTCTTTGTGATTAGTCATTTGTAACCACCGCAACACGCATCCGGGGCTCCAGCGCTGCTGGCGGGGTGGAGAGCGCGGGGAGGTGGGGAAGCGGGGAGCGTGCAGGGCTCCCGTGGGCACCGCTGGCGAGCATCGGCCCCTGGGCCGGGTGAGAGGAGCCTGGCACGGACCACCGAGGCTGACCGACGGCCCCT
>NW_010575308.1:0-1694 GCF_000687285.1 Phaethon lepturus
CTCCACCAGTGCATGGTCACTGCAGCCCAGTCAATTTAAAATCCTTACGGAAAGCTGTTTGTCCAGAGTATGCCCATAAGAAAAGAGAAAAAGGATGTGTTGTAGCATGATTAATACATTCTTCTGTACAAAAGGCTTAGCCTTTAAACTGCTATAGCTCACTCACTGCAAAGCAGAGACACCTTTTTACAGACCTGTGTTAGCTGACAGAAACCTTTTCTGTAAAGAGTACAAATTAAATCAGAACTCAGGTAGTTGTGTATATCCTGTAGTGTTGCTAAATTTTGTCTCTGATCCCTCCAGTTGAATACAGCAGAAATTGTGACCAATCATCTTCACCACAGTGAATCCAGCTTATTATTGCTGGCTTTGGTCAGTTTGGAATTATTCATTCTGATAGTAATTTATGTGTTCTTAGCTAAATCTGTTACAAATCTGTACTTTTCTTTAGGTCAATAGCCTGGTGAGACTTGGATAATGATCAAGGACTTGCTTTCTTACACAAAAATGGGTCATCGGCCTTGTGATCGCCACCTTGGCAAGCTGAAGAGCTGAGACGCTTTTGCGCATTGTGCCCATAGCAAAAATAACCTACCTACTTGTCTTTTTCGTAATGGCTTACATTGTATTCTCCATGAATAAATATATTGCACACTCCTGAAGGTGGAAATGCTTCCTCTAATACTCTTTTTACTTATTTGCTAGGCCTGTACATCTGTACATCCTCATACATGCGTGAAGCATGGTAAACAGCATGTAGATTTATAGGATTTCTGAACAGCAAGAGTTTGTGCTAGATGCCAGCTACTGAGCACCTTTGTGTTTTGTTCTCTTTGTAGAGGATAGCTATGAGAGATTTTAATAACTTTTGACTCTAGCTGTGTAGAAATAACTATGACACCGTGTGGTTCTCTCATTGTCTCATCAATTCTCTTTTCCTAGCATGTTTTTACAGGCGGTGTGCCTCCAATCTTTTCCATTAGTTTAGCCACTACTACTTTTTTCTATTATTTTATCTCTTCAGTGTCTCACACTCTATCTGATAATGTCAGCAGGCATTTTCCCAAGATTAGCCCAAGAGAGACCAAGAAACTGATGTTAAGAATAGCAAGCCGTATCATATCCTTTTACAGATGGAAGATCTGATGAAGCTTCAGAAAAGCTTAAAAGATAAAGAAACTTGAAAAGCCTGTAAGTTAAACCTTTTGCATGAAGATGGATTAGCTGTTCCTCATTTATCGTTCTTCCAATAATCTGATATCCTTTTGTCTTCTTTAGATAAAAGAATAACCTGCTAAATAGCCAATGAGAGTGCAAAGCTCATTCACAGCTTTTGCAAGCTGGGGAGCATGTATATTTTTGTGCATATCTTTCTTCAGTTTCTTCCAGTATAGCCAAAGTGAATGGTCACAAATGCATATTTAGATGGGAATATGGGTGTACGTAAGCATATGTTTATGTGCTTCTTGACTATTGGAGCTTAAAGGAGTTATGCCAAAGCTTACCCCATTATTGTACTACTTAAATACAAACCCAGCATTTGCATCTAGGTTTGCATATGACGCCCACAAGCTCACAAAACAAGAAATTTCTTTGTAACACATCAGAGCATTTTCAAACCCTTGCTCTGAAGGTCAGAAAACATCATTGAGGAATGCCTTTGATATGTTAAGACCCATCATGTGGAATGCTTT
>NW_010575309.1:0-1682 GCF_000687285.1 Phaethon lepturus
CCACCTTAATGATTCTGTGATTCTGTGAAAGTTCCTTGTCTGAGTTCCTGTAAGCACTCAAGGCTAGTAGGTGCATTGGGTAGTTTCTAGGGCTTCAGTGAGATGAGCAGACTCCCATTGGGCATTAAATCCTCTCTGAGAACCACTGGCCAGAGTGAGGACCTCGGGGACCCTGGAGACCATCACCAGCCCACAATACACCCTCGTGGGTGGGTAAGAGGAGAAAGTCATGCACAGATGGGTTTCAAATGGCTGGGGCCAGTTCAATACCCTTATTGGAGAAGTGGGCTGGTTCCAGTGAGGTGGGACCCTGAAGACAGTGTCCATCAGTTGCAGCTCTGTTCAGATCTAGCACACCCCAATTTCCCACAAATTACAGTTTCACAGCTCTCCTCCTCCTCATAAGCAAATATTGGCCAAATGTGCCACTGGAAAAGGAGCAAGCCAGTCTCAAAATGCCTTCACATGAACAGGGTCAAAAGGGGGAAGCTCAGAGGAAACCCAGTGACTTGTTATAAGAGTGTGCCAACAACATGGAAGTAGGACAGCACTGTAAAGTCAGGACTTTACATTCCCTTATATAAATATGCTTGACAGGTCAGCTAGGCCAAGCCCAAGAGTGAGCTTTAAAATTTCAGTGGTCAGCCTTAGGGCCACGCTGGAACTTCGGAGCAGGACAGGAGTCCTTGGACAACAAGTGTCCCCCACAAGCGTGGACTTATGGCACTGGCAAATCCAGAAATCTCCACCAGGAGGAATCAGACAAAGATGACACTTCTTGGCTCCGTATTTCCTTATTCTTTTACCTCCTGCAGTATCTATACTAGCTTTAGCCTTTCAGACTAAGAAGTCTCTAACCAAGGAGTCTCTGGGGGTTAATTTTTGCTTGACTTCCTTCTTCTGTCTGTCTTCAGCTCTCTTTGGCTCAGTGAATTGCAAAAAGTCTTGTCCTGAAGAAGTTCCAGTCTAAGCTAATATTACAAATGAACCGAGCCCCGATACCATCATTTCACAGTGTGACTCTGGGCACAATGAACAAGCAATTTATCTAGACAGCCCGCGCAGAGCCAGGGTGAACACAGATCCTCCATCAGCTCTGTGTGAGTCAGGACTGTCATTTCCTACAAGATAAATAAAAGAGAAATTTCCTACAGGTAAATAAAATGGTCTGTATTCTCCTACTGCAGCCAAACATCAAAACGCCTGTTTCCACGCCAAGCCACAGAGACCAGGGATCGCAGCCAGCACTGCTGCCTTCGAACAGCAGCGGCTGGAGGAAATACCAGAGCAGGGCGCAAAGCTGTGCATCTCCTCCTGCTACAGCACCCTGAACCTGCTCACGTTGCTCATCTTGCCTTTGTAGCTACCCGAGTGCTTGAGGAGCCCCAAAATTCTTTCTTTTTTGTCTTTTGCTGGCACTGGCACTGAAGGCTCCTAAGCTCCCCCTGATTCTCCTGGTCTGATCTTCCTATTGCTTTATGGGGATCTTGGCTCTTTAAAGGAGAGTCAGGACCTTTGCAAAGTAGCCTGGGTAGCTTCTTCTGCTGCTGGGGCAAATGCAGGCATTTCCCCGGCGATGCTGCATCCTTAAAATGAGCATTTCCCTGGCTAGCAGGCTTGTTCTCCAAGGGGTTCTTCCGCAGCCGACTGCACCCTGCTCAGCTCAGAGGTTTCTATCTGCT
>NW_010575310.1:0-1709 GCF_000687285.1 Phaethon lepturus
GGTGGTTGAAGTCCCCCAGCAGGACGAGAATCTGAACGTTTGATGCCTCCTGTATCATGAGTATCATATCATGAGCCACCGCTCTGTTACAGGGGTTGCTGGAAAGTACTGGAATTCCTTTACGTAAAATTAGTTTATAATCACTTGCACTGTATTCTGATACAAAAAGCAGACCTGCAGACTGCTTCAAATGACTTATACTTACAAACACAACAGTCTTTGCTTTTAAATCTCTAAACAGATTTAGTACTACAGGAAGCACCGACATACAGAATAAACCAAAGCTGTAGAAACTGTATTTTGAGCAAGAAATGCTTATTTACACATTTGCAGAGAACTTCACAAGAATGAGCAGAGAGTCACTGTTTGTAGCAGGCTGGGAGGGGATTTGATGATGGTAGCGGAGGATGGTCTGCCCTGGGGATCCTGTGCAAACGTTGACACCAGTAACGCTTGGTTCTCAGTTGTTTTCTGCGGCAAAGAGAAGTGCTTTCCTTCTTTTACTTGCTGTAGGCTATTCCGCCAGAATTTCTGCTGATATTTTAGCCCTGTGCTATCTGGGATACAGCAGAGCAAGGGCAAACCTAATGTTTTGAAATGTCAACAGAATTACTGGCAATTTCCTATTTCCTTTCTGTATAACTGGAATAGGTATTGTAGATGTATCCAATACTCTTTATGGAGCTGTAAGCAAGCATGGTGAGAAGGGAGCTAGTGTAAGAAGGAGATGCTTGATGGGTGACAGATTTGAAGAAAATAATGGTGCTTTAAATGAAGCAACAATCTGGGCAATTCCAGTTTTCTGCTTGGATGCAAAGGGCATTGTATCTTTTAATGAGGGGTTAGATAAAGCAAATGAAGGTATCAATATGGG
Source organism: Phaethon lepturus (assembly GCF_000687285.1). NCBI lineage: Eukaryota > Metazoa > Chordata > Aves > Phaethontiformes > Phaethontidae > Phaethon > Phaethon lepturus. Next base: position 875 of record NW_010575310.1, read on the forward strand.
TGTTATCTTACCCCACAAGAGCAGACTGTTTTAATTATCAGGCGATGATTACTACTCTCCAACAGTAAAAAAAGTTTGTCTCTAGACTTGTTGGAACAAAATGGTGGATTGGTCATACAAATAGAGGCATAAAGTGAAGTGCAAATTAAAGTAGACACTGTGCCTTAATTTCAGGTGCATTTGGCACTGCACAACGTAAGTTTCTTTGACAGACTCAGTATGTACAATGTGTTGTTCCTGATATAGAAGTCAGAGAAAGAGTAATGCTGCAGTATTAATTGGCTACTTGAACTGATTATACAAATATTCTCAAGGTTTACATCAGAGATGGTGTGGTCATTAAAATCTGCTGCAGTGTAGCACTTATTCATGACTTTCCTCGGTATTATAAACAGATAGTATAAACCAAAAGAACACCTGACAGCAGAATAAAAGTCCACCACTTCAAGGTACATTTTCTAGGAAAATTTTGCTATTGCATTTGCAACGACCAACAATAAATATCACAGGTGCACTGAGGTTCCTTATTTATGGGCCTGGGCTCTTCTTTGGAATTGTATTTGCCTTCCAGACTTATATACTGGAGGAAGAACTAGAAAGCAAGAATGCTGGAGCAGATTCTTACTTTTTATTTATGACTGAGAAGTTTAGATTAATTTAGTTCCCAGCCCAAATGCCAGACTTTTATGAGGGTATGTGTGAATGAATGGTAGAGTAGAAAGACATCTCTCAGCGCTGCGGGAGCAAGATATTGATAAAACTGCTAGGACATCCTGCAAACCATGATACGGAAGTATAAGCACTTGTCCTGGTTTCAGCCAGTGTAGAGTTAATT
>NW_010575311.1:0-1689 GCF_000687285.1 Phaethon lepturus
CCTGGTCACTAGGGGCTTCAGGTACTCACAAGGTCTCACCTTTGTGCCACCCTCCAGATGGATGTTGCAACAAGAATTTCGGAGCACTTGACCCAGCCATCTGTGTTTGGACAGCTCAGCCCCCAGACTCCCAGCATCCAACACAACAGGTGTTGTTAAGCCCCTCAAAAATAAGCATTTTCCAACGCCAGGCTGCATAGGTTTGTTTTTGGTTGTCAGTGCTTTTGAAACATTGGATGGTGTCATATACAGAGTAATGCCCTTCCATCTGGCATACAGTCACATGGAGCAAAGGTGCAGGTAGAACAGCAAAGCAGTGAGCAGGACAGAAAGCACTGGAGATGCTTGAACCTGCATTACTAGCAAGATTCCTGGTACAAATGAGCCAGCTGCTTCCTGGGAATTGTCTGGGATGAATGAGGGGTGTGCATAGCTGAGATCTCAGGTTTGTTTAGCCCTGCAATAAAAAACGGAAGGATTCAGAGGCAAAGAGCATTTCTGCGTTTGCTCTGTGTGAAAATCTGAGAAGATTTCACTTGATGCAGTTTTTACTGTGAAAATTCTGCATATATATCCTACCGTTGTCTTACAGGAGTCTTTGGAGACACAACAAACTAACAGACCTATGTATGTGATACAGGTAAATGAAAAAAAGACTTTTTCTCCAGATGGCTGAAATCTTCACCACCCTATGTTTATTCAAGTTTATTAATAGTAACAAGCTTTTGGGAGAAAGCAGGTATGAATTAATGAAGCTGGAGAAAGAAGCTGAATCTCTGAGAGCGCAAGTCACAACCCACACCAGAGATAATTTCTGGCATTTCCAAAGATTTCCTGTACCACCGTCTCTGCAGATATGCTTATTCTCCAGAGCCACACTCTACCCATGTATGCTGACATCTAGGCTGATTTTCATCTCTGATCAGATAAGACTATGAGCTTGAAAACTGCAGATATTTACTTCATTCTCCTAAGTGGGTGGGACCTTCTGTAATTTCCATCTCACCTTTAATTATTTTTTTCAATACTAAACCATGCACATTTGAAGTTATTTTCCATTCTAGCCTGGAAGAAAATAAATCTTGGTGAAGGGTATAGCAACATGCAGGTAGCTTGTCAGTAATTTCTGTTCCTTCAGAAAGACAGTTGTGACAGGCAGGAGACATCATCCTTTAATCATCCCATTAGAGCAAAATATTCACATGCTGTCTGTGCTCTCTTGTCCGAAAAGACAACAAAATACCAGACCTAGCCAAATTTCTTCTATTTCAAAAGTATTATGTTGTATCATAACTGCCTGGAGATCTCAAGAGCCTCTCACTGCAATTATAAAAATATCTTCATAGGCATGAGCAGTTCTTTGATTAACATGGATCATTCATATGAGTTCACGGCATGCCCGCTTCATGTCTGCCCTGTTCAACTATATCCTACAGTTTGATATCTTTTTCTACAGAAAGTATCGATTTCACCAGTACGCCCCCTCAGCCCATTTGGCTTTCAAAGATCTTTGTCAAACTTCTAGTGCAATGCCAAGAAAAACATACCACTTCATAGTATTGACTCATGAAGACTGACAGACAATAGCACATCAGCTGTATTTTGCCATTAAGCAGCTGTGAGGCTGAAAAAAGAAAGTCAGTTTTATCCACCAGGAAACATATTCTTTCAAGGAGACTTTTTTTTTTT
>NW_010575312.1:0-1708 GCF_000687285.1 Phaethon lepturus
GCCCCGTCCTCCTCCGCCGGCGCCGGGCCCCGCTATGCAGGGGCACCGAGGCGGGAGGTCATCGCGGAGTGCTGCGAAAGAATCCTGCCCGGAAAGACATAGGAACCAGACGCCAATGCAATCCCTTCTTTCTCCTTCGCTAGCGCGCCCGTGCGCAGAACAACATGGCAAGAGCCTTCTCGGTGAATTTACTGCAGAAAAAGCTGTTTGACAGTCTTGTACAGGAAATCGGAGTTATGTAGCGTCTTTTTTTAATTTAAGCAATATACACAAATCAAGTGTATTTATTAAATCAATGTATAGTCATTTTTACAAGGAAGTGTAATTTAAAAACAGACATAAAAGATTTCTGAAGTAATGATACACATCTCTTTTGGACAAATGTTATTTCAGGGATTTATGATAATTCCTTTTCTGAAAGAAAAACGAAGCTAATTGAAACAAACTTTGTACTTTATATTAATGCCATTCGAATACAGTATGTGCTGCCAGTTATAAAGTGACATTGAAAGCTGATGCTGTTCTCAACAACACCATGGTTTCTCAGTTTTATGTACTTTTTAATTTCCTCTGTGGAAAATCTGTTCTTCATAAAAGGGCTGCTAAAGAAAATGTGGAAAAAGTTGATTCATTCCATATTTACATTCTTGCTAGTACCTGGAAATGAACCAATTACCAATGTGAGCCAAAAAAGAAGTCAGAAAAGTCATTTAGAAAACTCATCTTCCTACAGGCACTGCTTCAGAAGTGCCCTGGGAAAGTCCTGCTCTGATAGCTAACACCTTTCATCCCAATACGATCTTGGGTTCTCAGCCCCTCGGCGAGTGCAGCCTGTTCCTCGCCATCGCTCTGTGCTTCCGATCCTCCTTAGCTGGGGGGCAGCTCTGGGGAGGAGCCGGGGCCCGTATCCCAAACCTGAAGCTGAACTCAAATTTGGACTGGAACCAGAACGCAAACTCGAACCAAAACCTGAACGTGAACTCAATACCACATGCAAATCCAAAACCAAAACCAAGCCCAGACCAAACCTGAGCCTGAACCCAAGCCGAACCCAAAGCCAGCCCAAATGCACACACGAACCCAACCCCAAACCTGAACCCAAAACACAACCCCGACCCAAACCCAACACAACTGAACCCCTCCCCAAACCCAAACCCCGAACCAAGCCTGAACCTTCACCCAACCCAAATCCAAACCCGATCTCAAAGCCCAACCTGCTCCGGCCCAGGGCACCCTGAGTGTGGGGGTCCCAGGCAATGCTGAGCCCAAGGCCACCCCACAGCACCTCTGGGGTACCCCACCTGGACGGTGCCTTGCAGACGTGCCGCGGCATTCACGCCGACGGTGGCAAGTGGGGGGTGCAGCCTGCCCCTGGGCTCCAGCACCCTCCTGCTCCCTCACGCTCCAACTTTGGGAGCGTGGAGAGGAGAAACCAGACAGCACTGACGCTGCTCTTGGCCCCCCGCGGGGCGACGTGCTGCTCAGGGGCACCCTGCGAAGGGACCCTTCGGCCGGACTCCTCTTCCCAGAGGTCTTGAGGGGCCCCAGGGCAGCAGCCCCTCGTGCTCAGCCTGGCGCAGCGGGGCAGGGCTGCTGGTGGCTGCGGGGTAACACGCTTCTCATCAAACCCTTGTAACCGCCTGTCCTGGTTTACACCACAAAGTAAAAAAAAAACATTGAATTCACAGAATCACAGAATCACTAAGGT
>NW_010575313.1:0-1706 GCF_000687285.1 Phaethon lepturus
AAAAAATCCACCCTATTATTAATATATTTAAATTTTAAGATGCTTTGAGCTTGCGCTAGAGGTACATTATAAATACATGCATATCTGAATTACCAACATCCAAAACCAACGGGAAAAATAACTGTTGATGGATTAACTACATATGATCAATGCCAAATAAAAATCTACTCTGGTTTTGCCGAGGTCATTTAGTGCTGTACAACTGTCATGAAGTAAATATTTCTGAAAGTGGGGAATGCTCTGAGATTAAGCAATATATTACATTTTTTGATCAAATGCCAGAAGCCATAGGTGCATAGGAAACAGACATCAGTAATTACAGTTCGTACTTCAGCTATTTCAAAACCCCTTGCTTCAATGAGCAAGTATTAACTGGACAGACACTCCTTCACAAATTAGAGATTGCAAAGGCTTATTACACACCATATTTATCTTTGAAACTTGTCCAACAGAATTAAACTAAAAAAATAATGATACAGATTATGGTTGCAGGCAAAAAACTATTAAAACTCTAACAACTATATGTATGTTTTTATCTGTCAAAATGTCCCTGCAGCCACTCTTTGGTTTAGGAGCTCAGGAATGCAATATTAAGAAATACTAGTAATTGTATTGGTACGCTCTTGTCAAACTCCAACCTGGCTGTATTTTATCACAGGAGTTGATAAACAATTTATTTCTTGATTGTGTAGGCCTTAGAACACAACAGAATCGCAAGAATGTGAGTCTGGACTATCCCCAGCTGGGAGCAGAAATGAAAAAATATGTTACCCACGTGAGAAGTGTACAACGAGGAGTGTATACTCTGCTTAGTGAAATAGTGCACTGAGCCATCAACCTGACATCAACCAAGTCTACTACAAAACCAAAAGCAACCTAACCACCTCACTGTGTTGTAGTACCCAAGTAATAAACTCGGTTAAGAGGTCTCACTGGCAAAGTTTGGCACCTAACCGAGCTAGCTTCGATCGGAGAGCTAGCTTCGATCGGGCCAGGTAGCTCCCATAGAAGCCTTGTTCAAAGAACGACAGGTAGTTATGAGAGGACATTCCCCTTAAAGTTAGTTTTTCTGTTTACTCCGGAGAACTGCACTTGGAAAGCTGTGAGATTTTTCTGCAAATGACTTAAAACTATTCAGCATATACAAGAGAGTACCATGACTATAGTTGGAAGAAATAGGAACGTGTGGTGGAGGAAAAATTGGGGCAAAACTACTGCAAGCATTTAGGTTTTTCAAGGCTTCTGAGCAGTAGGTAGGAAGAAGCTTAGGGAAGGCTGCCTTTTAACTGTTGCCCAACCCAAGATATCATCGAAGAGCTTCTAATAAATATTTGGCTTCACAACAGATCTGCACTGAAATTAATAATTTAAGTACATTCCTCTAGATACATCATTTCAGTCAGACGAGCTGGTGCAAACTTTTCATTTGCTAACAGAATTATTCTTACATCTCAAATTTAGTTCAGCATAAAAGATTATATATTTAAGCTGATTAAAAAGGTTTCAGTTAACTGAAACAAGCATTTGGATTGCTTTAACACATTAAAAACAGGAATAGTTAAATCTTAGAACACAGTTTTACTTGTTTGACCAAACTTCACAGCACAGATCAAAACTACTTCACAAAAAAGTGTCAGGAATGCAAGACATCTTAGAATCAGATCAGCAGTTTAGGAGGATATTTATTAAAGGTACAGTTATGCGCC
>NW_010575314.1:0-1724 GCF_000687285.1 Phaethon lepturus
GCCTTGCTCAGCACCGGGCAGGTTGCAGCCCCCTGGGACTATCTGCTGCCCTGTCTCCCACCACACCCACAGCTGGAGAAGAGCCCACCCTCTTCTTTATCAGCTGCCCACAGCCCCCTGTGCCACAGCCACCCCACTGCGGGCTGCGATAAGGGCCGGGGGCTGCATGGACACCAGCACTGCGGCACCCAGCGCCGCTTCTTGTTTTCCTGCCCTGACACCCCCGACCCCGCTGCGGTTCAGGGCCCAGCGAGCAGGACCTGGGGCTGAGCCCCACTTGCTCCCCTTGCAGTCCCCCATGGCTACTGCCTCCCGCAGCCTGCTAGCCACCCCGGGCCCCTCCAAAGTGACACCCCAGCAATGCAGCGTTAGGCGGAAGCAAAAGTCCTACGCTGCCGCGCGTCCCTGCGTGCCGGGGCTGCACAGAAAGATGCCCTTGCGCTTGGAGGTCCTCAGGGTGTCCTTGGGGTGCCACCATGCAGAGGGTCAGAGGCACCGGGAGCCCCTGTACCCCACTGCCTCCCACCAGCGCTTCCAGGAGGAGACGATCTCTGACAATTTGACCTGAACAGAGGGAAGGGGTGCACGGGGCTGGTGGGGCAAGAGGGGCTCCCGGCGTGGTACTCTGGTGGGAAGACCAGGACGGGCTGGGGCTGCAGGGAGCTCCCAGGAACCAGACTCTGTCCAACTCTCCGTGAGTCTTTCCCCTCCACCGGTGCCTGGAAACACTCTGTTTGCTCCCCGAGCCCCGGGGCTGGCGGAGCAGTGTCTGCTTGCTGGGCACCACCCCCCAAACTCTGCCTCCTCTCGGACGGCAAAACCAGAGCCCATTTCCTACACATGCCCACCTGGCAGAGGAGGACCCCCAGTCCAGACCCTCAGAGCAGATCCCTCCCGCTCCCTCCCTGCGGGCAGCAACCAGAGCAGGACGCCAGGGCTGGAGCACAAATGCAACAGATTTTATTTCAGATCATTTGGCTGCTCGCTGTCGGAGGGCTGGCAGTGGGTTGGGTCCAGCTCTAGCCATGGTGCCGCCTTAACGGTACTTGGCAGTCAGCACGCTGCCCACGGCGCACAGGAACTTGTCCAGGGAAGCGTGGACCTCCGGGGTCAGGAGAGAGGGGTGGTGGATGGCCACCACCACCAGGAAGCATTGGCCCAGCAGCTGAAAGGCAAAAGGAGATGGTGAGCAAAGGGGTGGCCGGAGGGGTGCAAGAGGGGAGCCGGGCTGGTGACCCCTTCCCAGACGCTCACTTTGAAGTTGACAGGGTCCACGCGGAGTTTCTGGGCATGGAGGTCGCTGAGCTTGGAGAGGGCACCTGCGATGTCATCGATGTGGTTGACAGCCTCGATCAGGGCACCTGCCACCTTCTTGCCGTGCGCCTTGACCTGAGCGGAGCCGTGTTGCAGGTCGAAGTGGGGGAAGTAGGTCTTGGTCTGGGGGTAGGTGACGAACATCCTGGGGGACAGAGAGGGTCGGGGGCGGATGAGACAGGGACAGGGTCTCTTAGGACAAGGACAGTTGTGGATGGGGGCAGACGGGAGGGAGCTGGGGACAGACAGGAGAGGGGACACGGACAGGGCTGGACACGTACCTCTCCAGGGTCTCGGCGCCGTACTCCTCGGCATGGCCGCCGATTTTGGAGAAGATGCCCTTCACGTTGGTCTTGTCGTTGCTGGACAGCACCATGGTGTCACCCTCGCCTTGGCAGCCCCCAGCACGG
>NW_010575315.1:0-1718 GCF_000687285.1 Phaethon lepturus
GACCTCTCTCAGCGAGCCAGTCCTCCACATTTTACCACAATGTTTGCAGAAACAATATAATCTTCATCAAATAAAAAAAACCCCAAATTTTCAACCAACCATTGCTGAGTGACTCTAACATTACTACAGGTCATGCTAAAAACTCGCCTTTCCTTCCAAGCCATCCTAAAACACATTAAAAGTATCAGCTATAATGTGATGTACCTACGGATGGGGACGATACTTCTCGCCCATGCTAAGCTAAACCTCAGGAGGCAGGTGCACACAAATGCTACCGACTGCTTAAAAGACCACACTGGAGCTTAATTAAGTAATTAAGCAGAAGAGATCTCTAAGTACAGCATATTTTAATGCAACCTTGCATAAGCTCAGCTCATGCCTACAAGCGTATTCTTTCATTATCCCTTTGCATTACCTTTCGGTGGGTCCCTCCGCACAGGGCAGAGCACAGGGAAATCTCTTGTTTTTCCGTTTTGCTCTTCTGGAATCGTTTTACTTCCTGCTTGAGTACAGGTTAACAGAATTTGGAGCACCTGTAATTCTCATTTTATGCTATCTGCTCTTCAGTGCCAGGATTATAAGACAATTTAGAGTCCTTGGGAGCATTTTAAAATACCCTAAGTGGGAGAAATGGATTTTTGGTGTGCTGCCAATGCGGTGCCTCATCCATTTGCAATCTGGCCAACCTATTGAAAAGAAGAGAAAGGAAAGGTGTAGTTTCAAACCAGAGTCATCAAGGCACATGAATGAGGTTTTTAGGAATCCAGGGAGGGAAAGGCTGCACACGCAAGGGCAGAGGCTGGCTGCGCACCCTTCCAAATTCACATTCGACATACACAATGCTGTTCGCTCCTGTGAGCGAAGAGGAAAAGCCTCAAGGCTTTAATTTTCAAGACGTATAGGCAAAAAAATCAGGCTCGGGCAGAGGCTGCTCTGGGGAAGGTCTCGTGCTGAAGGCAGAGAGCACCCCGCACCCAGGCAGACTCCTTCTGCAGAGCGGGACGTGTGCGGTGGGAACTGAAACCCAGCGCGTCGCTCCCGCAATAAAAATCACAGTACAAAGGAAAAAAAAAAAATAGAGACAAATGTACTGAGTTGATTGGGCTGAAAGAATTATAGTCACGGGTTTCTGAGCTCCTACCAGTTTCATTTTCTGGCTGGGGAACCCAAAGGGTTTCAGAAACCAGAAGAGATATTAAAGCCGCAGGAAGGAATTGCTGAGATCCGAAGAGGTGAGTATCCCACCACTGCTCCTCTGCCTCGTCACTTCAGGGAATTACAGGACAAGAGTTTAGATTTTTTTTTAAACTATTCTGGCTACCATTCCCACTGACATTTCCAATGATGCTGAAAAGCCTTCTAGTACCGCCTGGGGCGGCCAGTGCTCATGCCTTTGCTTCGGACTGGGCAGAGAGCGAGCGGCAGATGACATCTGCATTTGCATTCGTTTTGGCTGAGGCTTGAGCAACAGCTGGCACCTCTGGGTTATCTTCCTTTCCCTGGATTTCCTCTTCCCTCTGCCTTTCTTTTTCTCTGTTGGAAGTGTCCCATGTTGTGCAACAGCTCCGTCAGAGTCCCGCTGACGACAGTGTCCGCTGCTGGATAGGAACTGTGCTGCTCTCCTCACCTACCTGAGCAACTTCTGCCCTGGCTCGCCTTCAGGAAGCAGCAGTAGTGGCGTACGGGCTCTGCGTGGCCAGGGCTGGGCAGCGGGGGCT
>NW_010575316.1:0-1582 GCF_000687285.1 Phaethon lepturus
CTGCACTGGCTATTAAAGACTGAGGCAAAGATGCATCGGCAAGGAAAGTTCTCTACACTGCACACTCATCCTTTTTATTGTAAAGGTTATCATAGGCTGTGCACACTATTTTAATTCAGTATTTCAGGGCCTGTAGATTGATGTGATTAGAAACAAAATTGACCTGAACTTTTGACCAAATCAAGGACAAGAGGTCATCTGAAAAGGAAGCTATCATCAACAGCAAATAAAATATAACATGGAACTGTGTGCAGAGGCTTGTGACCTAATCCTTGGGAAGCTGCAACATGCATTTCCTGTCATTGCTTAGTAACAAAACATAAACAAAAATGTAGTGAATATTTCAGGTTCACCATATTTTTCGACCTGCCAGTATACTACCATAGAACGCAAGGTACACAAGGGTGTTCCTCCTTTTTGATTTGTATCAGTATTATAAATCCTAACATTTTCATAGGGAAACTACTCCCAACCGTATTCAGATTCTTGTAAGAATACTGTTTTGAAACTGTAGTGGTTGATTTCGATATTCCTCATGCACAGAAATGAGAGAACTTTCTCTACTTCAAGGCTTTGCAGTAGTTAATTGTAAAATCATTTAAATGATTGTTCCTCACCTTTATTTCTTGCAGATTGTTCTCTCCTTCCTTTGGGTCTTCATTTGTCATGTTTTTTTTGCTTTCCAACTGTTTTTTATACAGAATAGCTCTACACTATCCTGGCATAGGTCATGTTGTATCTCCACCATCTCTGCCAAGCCAATGCAAAACTCTTCAGGGACTCCTTAAAACTAGGAGTAACCAGTGCCTTTTCTTTGCTAATTGTCTGCTGCTGAGCTTCAAAAAAAGAAGTATTTTTTCTGTATTTTAGACAGTGGCATACAAACTCTGAACATACTTTCCACTTCTTCTTTACCGTACAACACTGACTGGAAACTTCTAGATTCACTTTTAAGAAATAAAGTCCAAACCAGAGCAGCCTGCATGTCTTCCACAGGCAATATTTATTAACTATGCCACCTCAGTATTAACTTTCCTGTGTTTTTCTGAGAATGATAAATGACTTTCTGTGTGCATGTGTGTTGAATGGTGTGGAAAGGAAACATTGTAAATAGAAAAATTGAGTTTGATTTAATTTTCCTTCATCTGTTGGGAAACATAAATCCCTCTACCAACCCATAGCACCAACTCCCAGTCCCAGAGATCAAGTATCCTTGTTCAAGCTGACATCTCAGGGTTTTTATATTTTGACTGACACAAATCTTTCTCAATGAGGAACTAATTGAATGAAAATTCATCAGCAGTGAACTACTATATAGTAAATTTAAAAAAAAATATATTTCCAGCTAATTTAAAAAAGAAAGTAGGGAAGGGATAGTATCTTGCCCTGCGCACATATATCTGACTTTCTGTGTTATTTGCTACCCGTGGTGCTATGTTTTGGGAAGAGACTTGGGACAGTGTCAACTCCCTGATTAACCCAAGAGATGTATGTTCATACTTGCTTATGTGAATACAGAAACTACTAAACTACTTCAGAAGTGAAAGAAAAGAGGCCTCACCAGTGCCGAGTACAGGGGCAC
>NW_010575317.1:0-1724 GCF_000687285.1 Phaethon lepturus
AAATAAACAATCGTGCAGCAGAAAGGCGTATGGGAGCTAAGCGAGATGTCTGTGAAGACGCAGAGAAGGCAGGAAGCGCACTTTAAAGTTTGTGATTTCTTCAAAGTTCGTTTCCAGTTCCCCGGTCCTTCCCGAACCTCTCATCCCTTACAAGGGCATTTCAGCTGGGTTTGGACGTTGAGTATACCAGGCTCCTTTGGAAATACAGAAGGCAAGAAAAATGCGCCTGGGGATAATTGCTGCTGAGCACACAATGTTTTTTTTAACGTTTCTTTATATTTAGTTTGTTTTCATTCGCTGCTCCACGTTAACAGTCGGGTAGCTTCACTTCCGATCATTAGCAAGAGTGTATTCAATAAGATAAGGGCTAAAAGGTACTGACCTTTGACTCCACTGGAAAAATGAATATAAATCATGTCGTTACATTTATGCCAAAAACAACAAAATTGAACGGAGTGCGTGGTCAAGTGAAGTGTGTGTCGTCGGCCCCAAACCATCGCATAGAAAAAAAATCCACGGATATATCGCCAAAAGTTGTTTAAAAGAGTTACCGAAAATAACAAACAATCAGGCTGGTGGCGGAGTACTCTAATTTTGCAATGTTTCTGTAATTATTTTTAAGAGATGCATTCGGAACCGCTTATATCTGAGAGCTGGTACCCGAGGGTCTGTTAGCTGTTACTTCCCGTGTTGCTTTGGGGAACCGGCTTATCTCGTTGTCCCCCTCCCCTGAACACCCTAATAACGTTAGGAATAAGTACCTAGAGCATGATCGAGATCGGTTAAAAACCGCTATTAATTGCCTCTGAATGGTCTCAAAGAGCGTTCGCCGGGTATATTGACGTCGGTAAAGCCTTGATGAGGGCATGGGTGGAAATTCGCACTCCAGTGCACCGGGGTGCTCTGCCCCAAGGTTGCCTGTGTCTTGAACTTACCAGTCTCTTAAAACCCGCCCGGGTCTCCTGAGGCCGGGCGCGGCAGGGGAAGGAAAGCCGCCGCCGTGCCGGTGCCCTCTCTTTAGCGCTCTCGGGTCCGGGAGAGGTCGGATCCCGCCTTCGCGCCGGTAGAAAAGCGGGAGGGAGGTTTGGCGTGTCGGCATCTGCCCTTTAGCAACACCAGGCCGATGGTCTTTTTAAGCAGTCGTGAGAGCTACCCGCCTGGTTAATTCGCTAATGCTTGCCTTGGTTTTGTTTTAAATCGCTATCAGGAAAGCAGTGTACAAGCCACGTCTTATGCTTGAAAAGATTTTTTTTTCTCTGCATAAGAGAATGGCCACCTTATTCTTTTGGGAGGCGGGGGGGTGTAGTAAAGCATCCAAAATTATAGACTAATAAATATATCAGAGTACGCCAGAAGGTGTTGGAGAACAACCTGGATCAGACGTATCCTATAGGGAAATGACCCAGTAGGGTTTTCTTTCTTGTTTTTTTCCACTCCGGCTTTGATTTGTACAGTTCTCCCCCCCTTCCTCCGCACACATGCTGCAATATAGACTGCGTATTGCGCCTGGCTACGCAAGTTTTCTACTGCCTGTAGTTGGAAACCTGTCTGTGAAACGCTTTGTTTTCACACAGCCTTCCTTCAGCTATCCCACTTTGATTACGCGTCTTTTTAAATCAAATTGCCTTGCAGTACCTGTTTATTCCATTTCCCGATATTACCGGTTTCCCAGAGTATTCTCACCCGGCAGCAAATGCGTCTGAACTGAGCACAGGTACCTACGC
>NW_010575318.1:0-1715 GCF_000687285.1 Phaethon lepturus
TATATATATATATTTACATGATGACAGGCATTTTCATGCTCTCTCCTCCATCCTGCAGAAGATGGCCTCTTATTTGGGCTCATCTTATATGTCTGCTTGCACACTGGTCCATTTAAACAAAGGAATCTTTTGTTGTATGTAGGTGATTTTGATGTATGCTACGTGCTAAAGCATTTGTGTAATATTGTGTAAGTGAACAGCTAACCATTACTTAGTAGTGTTAGGTTATGTAAAATAAATACTAAGTTGGTGTATCTGTTCAGCTGTTATCATGAGCACAGGTGTGAACTCCAAAAGCAATAGAACCAGATTTTAGATTGGCCCCACCCTTTTTGTTTTACTCTTCTGCATGCTCTGTGCATGAGGCTAAACACATTTAGCCATGCTACTTGGGATGACTTCCTCTCAGTGGGGGCACAGGAGAAATGAGAGGAAGAGTTGAGATTCACCAGAGTAGCTTTGGATATAACCATGTTTGCAACAGCGGACTGCCGCATTTGAAAAGGTGCTGTGTGTTTAACTGTGCCGAACAACCCGACGAAGTTCCTGTAATGGGCGCACTCCTTTGGAAAAGATTTCTCTGGACCAGGGAGGGGATGTGGCCATATGGGTTAAGCAGAGTATTAGTAATGAACTTCTCTGTGTACGGACCTAATCCCACTTTCTGGTTTAGAGGGCAGAACTCTGTAGTTATGAAGGTCTTGCAGAAATTTTTTCTTAATAGCGTGTGCTTGGCTGCATTGGTTAGCTGTACAAAGGAGAAAATAGCTGTTACCACAGGTAACTGATGGAAATTGCCTGATGTATCTGTAGTAAGAGAGTGGTGGGACTCCGTTGAGAGCTCAGGTACTCAAGTCCTACCTCACCCTTCCTCTGGCTGCAGAGGAGTGTGCCTATGAGCCTGTAGTTTCTATACACCTTGTTAGCTGCTATGTTACTGAACTTACAGTCTGATTTAGTTCTCCTGGAAGAACTAGGTTATGCTTTAGATTGCTTCCTTAAGCACAGGTGGTTTGCTCAGACTGAAACTTGACATCTAACTTTCAACTTGTAAAGGTCATTTTCTGTTCATTCTTGCTGTTAAAACACAGTTGAGCCTTTTAGAAAAAGAAGAGTTTTTATACTATTACAGCAATGTTATTGGAACAATAATATTTGAAAATAAACTCTATCCACTTTACTAGAAATCAGAGCAACTTCTAAAAAGCTTAACATGTACATATAGGCATCTGAAAATATTGTGCTTCTGTTTTCCACTGTTGTCTTACATAACATTAAATGGTATGAAGGAACCCAGTACAATGTTTAGGAAAGGACAAGACTTATATTTCTTCAAATGTATTTAAAAGCTACCATGGTGGTGTTTTTTGAGTGTTGATTCTGATCCTGAACACAAAAGATAAGTGGGAGAGCTGCAACACCTGTCACAGTCTTTACCCCAGAATTTTCTGCAATAACCCGTCCTCCTCACCTTCAAAATCTCTCTCATATAGGTTTTCACTTAACTGGAAAGACTACAAAACTGGTTTCTAGAAGAAACCTAGCAGGAAAGGTTAGACTGGAAAGAAACCTTACCAGCTTTTTCAGTCTAGATTTTAAGGCAATGGCTGAGCCAGAATTTGCCTCACTTGCAAGCTGCTTCATACTGCTTGAGATGGTAATTTTTTATCTATTTCTAATTGAACTGTTTTCAGTCAATAAAAAAGTTGGATTTC
>NW_010575319.1:0-1696 GCF_000687285.1 Phaethon lepturus
GTCCTTGTTTGAGTCACTTTCCCCCAGGAAAAAGTTTTCTTCCTAACGTTTTTTTCAGGGCAGATCTCACCTCCTGGTTCCTAAGAGTGTAGATGAAGGGGTTCAGAGCTGGGGTGACAGCGCTGTACATGAGAGACACTTGCACATCCCTTTTAGAGGAGCTTCCTGAGGTGGGCGGCGTATAATTGAAGAGCACTGGTATGTAAAACAGTGCCACAACGGTGAGGTGAGCGGCACAGGTGGAGAAGGGCTTCCACCTTCCTTCCTGCGAGTGGGCTTTCTGGAATATGGAGGAGATGATGTAGAGGTAGGAGAGGACTATGAGAGTGAAGGGGCCTAGCACAACACATGTGGTGACAGCATTGAGGAGGGCCATGTTGAGGCTGGTACCACTACAAGCCAGATTCAACAGTGGCTTGATGTCACAGAAGAAGTGATGGATGTGGTTGTGGCCACAGAAATTCAGGTGAGAGGTCATGACTGAGTGCATCATGGCATGCACAAAACCAGTGGACCAGCTGGCCACAGCCAGCAGCAGACAAGTCCGTGGGGTCATGACAAGGGCGTAGCGCAAAGGATTGCAAATGGCCACATAGCGGTCATAGGCCATGGTGGCCAGGAGCACCGCCTCAGTACTGCCCAGGAAGTGGAAGAAGTGGAGCTGGACCAAGCACCCACCAAAAGAGATGGGCTGATGCCCAAAGAGAAAGCCAGTCAGCATCTTGGGAACGGTGACTGTAGAGTAGAAAATGTCCAGGCCGGACAGGTTCCCCAGGAAGAAGTACATCGGTGTGTGGAGCCGGGGCTCAGATATCACCATGGTCACGATGGCACCGTTTCCCAGAAGAGTGGTCAAGTAGAGCAACAGAAAGGAGATGAAGAAAAAGTGCTGCAGCCCCTGGATATCAGTGAGGCCCAAAAGGATGAACTCGCTGACCTCCGTCTGGTTCAGCATTGCTAGAACGATAAGAAGCAAAGGCACAAAGTCAAGGTTCCACAGCTGGGAGGAGTAACAGCGATACAAACCCCATTTGTTTCTGTGCTGTTTTAACACAAACAAATGCAGGAATGGGCAAAACATAGCACATGCAATCAAACATAAAAGCTGCACGGCAACTCAAGAAATTAGCATGGACAAAAAGAACCTTAATGTAGCCTTCTCCTACTATCTGTCTAGAACAAAGCAAAGAGTAAAATATTACAGAGGGGAAAATACTGAAGTGAAAACTTCCACCTAACGCAAAGCGGCAGAGCATGTACGATGTAAAACACTGCTGCTTCTCCACCTTCGGCCACATTCATATTTCAGCTCTGCTCATCTGTAACTTCCTGCGACAACCTTTGATCTCATCTCATTCTGCTGAGAATAAAGGAAGAGGGTGCCTTAGCACGGGATCGCAAACTGGTTTTGTTATTGCACGGTATACTTTGCCTAAAGAATGTCTTTTTGTTGAGCAGCAGCAGATGAATGGGGCAAAAGCCAGCGTCTCACCTCCTACAACACCGTGATGGCGCAAGACTGAATTTGTGGGAGCCAAGTTAGCTGGTGCAAGTTCCAGAGAAACTGGCTCATCCCACTGAAAGCTGGTCGTACGGCCCCGCGGAGACAATATGGTCAGTTCTGTCAGTATCGCTAGTCGTCTTAAAATGCAAATGAGTATGCACATGCTTCCACTTTTTTTCTGTTTCAAGTGAG
>NW_010575320.1:0-1720 GCF_000687285.1 Phaethon lepturus
TCTGTGATTCTGTGATTCTGTGAAATAGAAAAGGATGTAGAGTCTATGGGACCACAGGCCACCGCAGACACTGAAGAGGAAAGAAGGGTGATGCTCCCTCAGTGATGGGGACGGCAATGACATATACAAGGTTGCTTTGCCTGGATATGGGCTAAGATGACCAGGAAGACTGAGAAGGTCCAGGCTGCTGAAGGTCGTGAGCTGGTAACCCCAGCTGACATGTTTTTGATCGAGAACAGAAGGTGCCTGGTTCAAGGCATGGCAGATCTGTAGACACGGGGAAAGGTAGCAGCCACGTAAGGCTCTTTGAGGAAGGTATTTTAATCATAGGAATGCCTTGGTGTGCTAAAGGTGATCCTAGAAGGAAGGACGAAGCAAGGAGGAAAGCAATGAGATTTGAGATCCCAGGGGGAATGTTTGCTGGAGCTGTCAGAGGAGATTATCCAACGCCTCTTAGGGAGGGGGAAGTGGCGTAAGTCTTTTGTGAGAGCTAGGCCAGATCGTGGAGCTGCAAGGATCTACTTTTCCAGAAAACTGAAACAGTTTTCTGAAGGACAGGAGGGTCTACGTAGGGGAATGAAGGCAAAGAAATAACAGTTAGCTCAGAGGAACAAAGATCTGAGAACGAAGAACAGACTGCGAATTTGTAAACTCAAGTAATATATGGCTTACCTGTGTGAGGTCCAGCTGCAAGGGGCAAGCTATGGGGGGCAATGACCTCATGGACAAATGGGAAGAGCAAAAGGATATTTGTAGATGGTGTGTAATTTTTATTGGGGAGATGACTGACATATGTCAAATTTCAAAGTCCATGTGTCCTCTTGGTATAATTAAGCATGTTCAAGCAAAAGCTGCAGCAAATGGCTTCTTTTGAAGGCAATACGCTGTATTTGGGAGTCTTTGAATATGGAGAAGGAAGTTCTTCACTATGGAGCATTCTTCAAGGCCACATCCAGGGAGACTACTCTCAGGACACCAAGAGCCAGCCTTGGGACAGTTTGATTTTAACAGGTGCTCCACTGTGTTGTCCATGCTGGAGGTGTTAGGAGGACTTGGCAGTTTCCCTGCTCAGCATCTGACCTGGCCAAGACTTGGGAGACTGCATTAGACCCACCAGCACCTTTCGAACTGTTTGCATCTTGTTTAAGCCAACCAAAACACCTAGTCTCATCAGACTACAGGCTGGGGGGGGGACACTGGTTTTCCCCTACATGTTTTACTGCATTGCATCATGGGTGTGACATAATTTCTGATTGAGAAATACAACCACCACCTCTAACGAATGCAAGTGCTCAACCCCAACAGAGGTTGGGGTTTTCTCTTTGCTTTATTTTCATGTCAATAAGGGGGATTTTGTATGGGTTTTGTTGGGGAGTTTCTCCATCAGTCCAATGGGAAATTCCACCTTGGCCGGAGAATGTGGAAAGAAATTAAGACCTACAGAGATATTTATGTACCAACATCCCACTGAAATCAGGGGATTTAGGTACCCAAATGTCTTTGTGGGTTGGTTTTTCCTTGACGAGAGGAAGATTTGGGAGCGGAATGTCAAGCTGGGGAACTGAGGGGCTGTCTTCCCTGAAGACAGCAGTGACTCCTGTTACGGGAGCCCTCCATAACCCCTGGGGATCTCAGGAGAGGGAACACCCGGGGTCTGGCCCAGGGCGGTTGCCCCAGGACAAGTTAAGCAACAACCACTGATAGACAACGCCTGAGCCCC
>NW_010575321.1:0-1724 GCF_000687285.1 Phaethon lepturus
CCCTCTTGGAGCTGCTGGCGTTGGCTCTGTCTGACACGAGAAGAGCTTCTGGTATCTTCTCACAGAAGCCACCTCTGTAGTCCCCTGCTGCCAAAACCTGGCCATGTAAGCCCAATACAGTATCTCAGGTACCCCCAGATCTTTTCATGTCCTCATCCTTTCCTATTAAAACCATGTTGTTTGAACTGCCGTGTAGCCTACAGAACTGACACCATCTCAACTGTTACACCTTGCCTGTTGCACAAAGATTTCAAAAGTTTAATTTGTTACATTTTCTTTTTGATATGCTGGAAACAACTTTCCAACCTACTTTTTCTCCATCTATGTGGTATTAATTCAGGTATAACATAACTCTATGTACTTAAGAAGTATTTCATCTTACACATATTTTTTGCACTGAAAATGTATGCCCAAACTGTTAGTCGTATTGGCATAAATATTTTTCCTAGTTGTGTAAAATCTGAGGTTAAAAAGTGCTCAAAGAAATACACATCTTTAAAATGAAAAAGTGGCATAAATGTTACTTTTGTCCATTTATGTGTAAGATAAGGAATAGAATAACAATATATAATTTTTTAAATTGTTTGATTGGTTAGATTGCTATGAATTATCCCTAATCATATATTTATCTATCAAAATCAGAAAATAAGTTTAGTAATTAGGTAACTAAAGAAATCAGCGCATGCCTCTACCTTCAATAAAGGGTTATGAAGACAAAATCTCTGAATTTGCTTAAATTGCAGTAAAAAGAAGCCTACAAGAAAGTAATACTACACCCCTTGGTCCCTCAGTGACAGAGAAGCCATATGAACAGAACTGCTGATTGAGAGAGTAATCACTTGAATAATTATGGTACTAGTTGCCAAGATCTCATGCATATTTTGTTAAATAAACTTGTGGCTTGGCAGAACTCTTGTCTGGTCTCTCTTGAAACTGGAGGGATCACACCAAAATTTCTCATTAGATGAAACAGAGAGAAAAAGAGAACTTCAAGTGTATTCATGGAAATTATCAGGCGCCACAGTAATGATATAAAAGCAAGCAGAATATTTCCTTCCTGCTGCCCTTAACTTCTCCCTGCAAGAAGATCTTCTGGTTGCCTCTTTGTTTTCTGTTTTTTGGACATTTCTTTCACTCTACTGAAAGTCACATTGCCAATTCTTATTTTCTGAATTCTTCCATTTCAAGAAGGCCTATAACCTCTCATGCCTGAATTAGCTTACCCATGATTTGAAGACCGCTCTAGGTTATTTTGTCTTGACTAGTTGCACAATTCCCAAAATAACACATGATCTGAATCATGCATTTCTTTGGGACTTTTCTTGGTCCTTAGGGGCATTGAAGAGAATTGCTTTCATACGGAGTGCCTAGAGCTGTGATTGTAGTTATAGAGCTTGTGTTCCTTAAAAGGATTTTCATGAAAGTATCAAAGTACCACTTTCCTTGCTAGAACTACTAGGCTTTAATGGACCTGATAAATCTCACCTGGGTCTTAAAGCCAAAGACACATCAGTTAAAATCGCAGGTATAAAGGAAGAGTCTATATTTAATATAAATATATTTTATAGATGCAGCCTAAATTAGGTTGACAGAGAATTCCAAGTTCTATATGACTGAGATGTGTTCATACTTGAAAATCAAGAAATTTATTTCTTCATGTGTATATGTAATTTAATGTATATATAATATAAAATATATTCAATGATATATAGAAATGAAATTAT
>NW_010575322.1:0-1739 GCF_000687285.1 Phaethon lepturus
CCCGCTGCGAGCGCCGCGGCCTCGGCCGCCGCAATGAGCAGGTTTCACCTGGGGCTGACACCCCCGCAGAAACTGCGGAAGATGTCTGACAGTAAGGTGGTGCCTGACCCTCCTCGCGGGGGGGGTTTGCTGTCACTGGCCTCATACGGGAGATCAGAATGAGAAAAAAATAAGTTACTTCTACTGTTTGACACAAAATCAAATCGTTTCTTGTGTCTGTAGGGAATGCGAGTTTAGGCACGACATCTTCTAAAAGATGAGTATGCTCTTGGGAAAAAAAGGTTCATACGGCAGGTTTTCCTCACTGAGAGTACAAAAAATTCCCTTCCTCCCATGTCATGCACTCACGCAAGCCAGCGGAGGTTGTAAAGCTCACCTGCAAACTGAGCGATGCAAAAGCCCTCTTCCTAATTCTGTTTGGGTTTTACAAGCTGCCAGTCAGTTGGATTGTATTAGTTTTATTTGCTTCTTTCAAATTGGTTTTCTTTTTAACAGGAAGAAAGCATTTATATTAATGGGATCCCTGAGCCTCGGCCCTGGAAGGAGAGGCTGAAATGCAATCCCTGAATTTTATATCAGGACCTTCGGGGAGCTCTTCTCCATGTTCAGGCGAGCACAAGCACCGGCAACGTCCAGCCTGTTCTGCCTTTCAGAGCAAAGCACAAAGGCAGAAGGGAAAATCTGCATTTCTTCCTTCCTTAAATTCAGCGATCCACTGGGAATTCCCAGAGTGAGAGGAACAACAGCGTCCATTATTTGCTGGGAGGGAAAGGATGAAAAAAAGATCTATAAAATACGTGTTCAATTTCTAGTTTCTAGACAGTGGTTTTGTAACAGCAGCATTATCTTAAAATCAACTACATTTCCATCTTTCTGTTCTGAGGTCTTTCTTTTTCAGGAAATAAGATTCTTTTAGAGCCTTTTTTAGTCTTTGATATTAAAATATTATTTATAATTGAACTGCCAAAATGTTTTGATGCAAAACATTTGGCCAGACTTGGTGAGGGTGTTTCTAGATCATAGGGCAAGAGGGCAGAAACCACAGAACTCTTGAAAACACGAACTCTTGTTTTCTCTTTGGGTGAAGTTCCGTAACCTGCTTTTTTAAAATCCCATCATTTTCTAATTACTCCGTGAATTTCACTAAGTGTCCTTGCGATGTGCCCACGGGGTAGCAGCAACAGTTGTGTCTTTCTTGGTCAGTTCTGGAGAAGGAAGAAAAAGCAGCTCCGGACTCTTGCTGCCGAGCCCAGCTCTGGGCTCAGACTCGGGAGCTCAGACCCGAGAGCTCAGACCCAAACAGGGCAAATTTCCGCCCTTGGCTGCAGGAGACACAGCTTCACCCCTCTGAAAAATCCCCCAGGAGCGGAGATGCGAGTACATTTGCACGTATCACCCCCAGGTCCAGGCTGGTGTGGTGCTTTTACACCAAAAGCCCCACGGTGTCACGCAGTGGGGCTTCTCCCTTCCCTGCCGTAGCTCTTGACCTGGGTCATCCGAAAAGACGAGTGCGTTTCCCTGCGGGTGACTGGCGCAGCGCTCGGGCAGTATGCCCGTGCCCGTCGGCTTTGGGCAGGCTTCCGACGGCTCACTGGGCACGTTTCTTCTCCTCAGCTGCAACGCACGTGTAACAGGAGGGGGCAAAACCTGCAAAGACGCTTACATAGCGCCGGTGGCTAACAAGTATTTTGCAAATCTAAACCTTCCTGCAACTACTGTCAATTCTGGAGGCGGCCGCG
>NW_010575323.1:0-1733 GCF_000687285.1 Phaethon lepturus
TCCCTCACTGACACTAACACTGCAATATTCTCCCCTCCATCCTCCCTCTCAGCGTTCTCACGACAGTAATTCCATTTATTCTGCTCTAAAAGCAGCTTCCTCTGAAACGAGCACAGTGCAAGGCTGGGTTGACTTTTACCACTGGTCAGTGTTTTAGCTTAAACTCAACTTACTGTATTGATCTGTCTACATTATAGATGAGCATTCCTAAAAATCTCTCTCGCGAATGATTTTGGGGGGGAGGGAACAGCAAGCAGAGAAAATACTCTCTGGGAACCATTCCGCCTCTTTGGAGATGCCGAGACCCGCCGACAGTCCGGCGATAGCACATGGTCTCCTCAGCAGAGGGCTCCCTCGGCTACGCCAGCCGCACCGATCACGTCCCAAGTCTCTTCCCTTTCCTTCTCACACACGCTCGCCCTCGCGCAAGATTCGGATACGTGAAGCTGTCATTTCTCGTTGTTCTCAAATCAACCCTAATACCAGATGATACAAAACCACAAGGGCTTGGAGGATTTAAACCCACCGAGTAGAAAAACTGGCATCCGAACGCAGCATGTTTAGGGATATTTGACACCTTCGACTGCCACAGCTGCCTTGAGGATTTCTCCTCATTATACAACTATTTTGCAAATGTTGGGCTTTGTTTATCTTCACCCAACTCCACTCTTCATTCACACGTGTGGAGTGATTACTTCGAACCAATACCAGAAACAGGGACTATTCAGGAAAAAAATAAGCAGTAAGCAATACATTTCCTCTCCACAAACTCCTGCCAGTGAGTCCCGTCAGATTCTAATTCAAGAAAGAAGGTAAGGCAATACGGCACAACACGTTTGATGATAACAAGTATGCCCCGAAGTAGCTATTCCAGCACTCCGGCATAGCTAAAAGGGTAACGCCATCCTTAACACAGCTCTTAACCGGCCCATTTAAGGCCATTCAAGGCCATTGAAAATCTGCAAGTAGCAGACCACCGTAAGGATCAGGACTCCATCTAACCGTGCTGATAAAGCACAGAAGGTGGGTTACTCCAAGCACACCCAAGAGAGGCCGCTCCCATGATCACTGCAATCGGCCAAGTGCTTACATTTACAGAACAAGGTGAGCACAGATCGCACCCCGAGGAATACCGCTTCCCTCTTCAACCCGCATTCAGAGCATCTTTGTAGGATGAGTTCTCTTCCTTTCTGCTCATCTGAAGTCAAAAACTACTTTAGGTCTGCTGCCAGCAGCTAAGAGCAAAGCGTGTACCTTGAATAACGCAGTCCTGAGGCGAACCAAGGCCACAGCAGCTCTTTCGTAGCCGCGTGCAGCAAGTAGGCTTTGAGAGCGCCCACAACCAAGTCAGAACGTTACGGACGTGCGTTCCTAGCTCGACGAGCCTGCTGCAAGGCCCACCCAGATTGAGAGAACGGTACCACATGTTACTATCACAGAACCGAAATCCATTGCGGTTCCTCGGCTCTTGCTGTCAAACAAAGAAACAGCACCCCTATGGGAAAACAGCATTTGTAACAACTACATGACGAGCTGAAGCGTGCCAGTTATTCCTGCCTTTAGATTTGAGATCAGCCCCAGCAAATACCTTTATTAAGCACCAAAGTAAAAGGTAAGGTCACTATTTCATTTTTAAATACTGACATATCCTGACACTTTTTTCCCCTCCATTGCTTCTGGGCCTCCCCCCCCTCCAACCCAGAGATAACCATCTACTACCCTCTTGTTTAATA
>NW_010575324.1:0-1727 GCF_000687285.1 Phaethon lepturus
TTTTTTTTAATTTAAAAAATGTATATCCAAATCCACTTTAAGATGTGTTTTCTTTGTAGAAAACTATGCTTGATGATTCATTTTGGATGAGAATGGAAGCAAAGTTTGAAATAAATGAATGTCTCATAAAATAAAACTCTACTTTTAGCCTTAAACTATCCATTTTCATGTAAGGTAAAACTTAATCTTTGGGCAAACTAAGATAGGAATCACTTTCCTAGGCACTAACTTCCCTTTGGACATTTTAAAATAGAAAGATTTTGCTTGATACTATATTGTTGCTTAGTTGGGAAGTGGGAAAACATTTATAAGCTGGCGTATCTGAATATCTTTACTGGCTGTGTCTATTTCAGAGTATATTAGTCTTGTGAATGCTGCCAGCATTAAAACCGGAAAGACACGTTATCCTTTTCCTGTGGTGGAATAACTCTTTTTATATAAATAGCAATGGATACTATGGAAACCCTAGAGGTTAGTACTTGGTCTATAATTACTTTCTGGTCATTAGTAGTTATTTCATAAGGTATTGCAGAGCATGTTCTTGGAGGAAATAATAAAAAAATTAAACCGAGAAAATAATAAAAAAATAAAACCAACGCCACTGGCAGCTGTAATAGACCAGATCTTTAATTTTGGGATATTTCATTGTCACCATATTGACCTCAAAGGCCTGAATCATCAAGCCCACTTCCCATCTAATTAATACAGCAACATATATGATATGACTAGCAGTTTTTCCTGGATTCGGATTTCTAACTTTACTTGCCCAGATTTGTTGTTCTCATAAAAATGTTTCCAATAATGAAGGCTCACTAAAACATTTTCTTTTTACATGAATATTATGACAATTTATATTATATGAAATAAACATTTTTCTTCATTGGTCTCAGTGCATGTTATATATTTGAAGCATCTGCTTTTCAAATAATTACTGAATGTTAAAATGCATTACATTAAACTTTTTAAAATCAGTATTACTAATAAAGGAATAAGCTGGGCAAGCAAATTGAAGAAAATTTAACTTTTATAATTTTTTTTTCAGTCTAATCTCTGCGAAGTTAAAACTGGTGAGTTCTCTTACTTTCTCGTGCAAAGATCATTGCAACCAATAGGTATCTTTCCACTGACTTAGATGCGCTATTATTCTGTAGAATTCCATACCTCTGCAATGCTGCCAGATCATTTATATGAAAGCCAAATGAAACCATGAGATATGAAACGTTGACTTTATTCTCTTTGCCTGCTTCATGTGTATGGTACTGCAGTGTGATATAATTGAGATGGTATACAAATACTACTCTTCAGAAAACCTTGACAATTCTTACAGAAAATAAAAGGTATATCTGAGATTTTCCTATCTTTTGCTATTTTCTGACAAATCTTAGAGTTATTTCAGTGTAGATTTTGAAATCTCATATCAATGAAGTCAATTGCATGACCTATATTATACATTTACTATATTGTATTTGTATTGGCTTTATGTGACAAGGTATTGGTAGTGGGAGGGTTGCAGGGTCGGCTTCTGCGAGAAGACACCGAAAGCTTCCCCCATATGAGCCAGAGTCAGAGCCAGCCAGCTCCAAAATGGACCAACCACTGGGTGCATTTGGCCAAAACTGAGACGGTCAACAACGGTGGGAGTGCTTCTGTGATAACGTGTTGAAGAAAGGGTAAAAACCACTGCACAGCAGCAACGGGGAGAGAGGAGTGAGACCATGGGGGAGAAC
>NW_010575325.1:0-1724 GCF_000687285.1 Phaethon lepturus
TCTCCTCTCCTCAGACAAGACAATAGGCAATGGGTACAAACTGAAACAAAAAATTCCATTTAAACAGAAAAGAAACACTTTCTTCTTCTCACCCCTCTCCCCCCCCCGTCCCCATTCTGCCACCATGAGGGTGACTGAGCACTGGAAAAGATTACCTGGAGAAGGTGTTGATTCTCCATCCTTGTAGGTATTAAAAACCCAACTGCATATGGCCCTGAACAACTTGCTCTAGCTGACAACGCTTTGAACTGGGGATTGGACTAGGTGATCTCCAGAGGTGTCTTTCCACCTCAGACAGTCCGTGATTGTGTGAAAAAGCTTCAGTAACTTCTTCTTTATAAGATGGAGTGAAAGCACACACAGATGAATATTTGGGTCTCCATTGACAGCCCATCTTTGCCAAATGCTTTTAATAATCAGTCAAGAGACAATACAGAAACCCAGCAAGTCTTTAGAAAACTGTTTTATATAATTAGTACTGAAGTATATCTTAGGAATTAAAGAAATGAAATCCAGAAACCCTCAGGAGAGGTACTGTGCAAATCATATTTTGTTCAGAAAACTGGTGAGACAAGGCATATTGCCAGATGAAGTAGTATCAAGAAACAATTAAATATTATGATAACCGGTGATCTCAGTACACCAGTGATCAATATCTTATTGTGCATTTTGTTACTTTTAGAGAAAAAGGAAGAAAAGGATTTGCTTTGTGCAGAACTCCCCCCAGCCATGAAAGGACACTCAGGTGAAAGCACAGACATCATAGCTTATCTAGCAGTGGGTAGGAGGTTGGTATTACAAGGTATGGCAGCCAGAATATGAACTGTGAACGTAGAACTAAGTATAGGCTTCAGCTCCTCTACGTCTTGTTTGCTATTTACATTATTGGCTGAAGTGCCAACTGAGTTTCAGGTCCTGAGTGACCTGTGTTTGCACAATTTCAAAAGTCACATTTGGGACAGACCCAAGTCTCTGCCCTGCCTATGCCTATGCCTCCCAGAATTAAATAAGAAGAGCCTGACTGAGCCACTGGGATGGGCTTTGAGCTTGTTCCTTGGCACTGATCTGAAACAGGATCTGTGAGCATGTCTGTGTATGAGCACTTTGGCTGGAGGGAATCAGGGTAGGCCCTTGCCTTAACCTACAGCACAGACACAACTGCCTTGGGCTGACTTCTTGAAAGTAGGATTTAGCAATGCATTTCAAAGGAAAGAGAGAGGAGGACTAAGGGGTACTGAAAATTGAGGAGATAATCTTTCATGCTGTCAGAAAGGTTGCAGAGGTCTTCATGACTCTAAGAGGATTCGGTTCTTTCCAGATGTATAGTATCTGATATATTGCTCAAGAGTGTAGAGACACCAGTGCAGACCAGGGAGGTTTCTGTTAGCACAGAGTAATATAGTTCTCGTCAGACTGACATTTATTCTCACTTCCTTCCCCCTTCTCTCAGCTGAGGACCAAATTTCAACAGCAAGCAGAAAACTTAGAGGAAAAAGAAATAAGGAAAAAGAAATAAAGCTGTCACAGAATCATTCTGTGCAGATGTTAGCATCTTAGGAGTATTCATAGATGTTCACATACTTGCCAAACTTCCAGCTGAAAGATAGATGACATCTAGTCTAACGAGCACTGGTCTTGAAACACACATTCATTGATTTTAGTGTTGTTAAATCGCGTTCTGGTTACTCAAGGACAGAAAGAAAAGAAAGAAAAGAAAGAAAAGA
>NW_010575326.1:0-1734 GCF_000687285.1 Phaethon lepturus
ATAAAATGGCAGGAACCCTCCCCAGAATCAGTGGCAAGAGCCCATGGTAAGCCAGTCATGCAGATTTGAACACAGGGACTACTGCGCTTCAACTGTTTCTGTCAAGAAAACTTCTGCTCTGAGCCATAGTTTTAGAAGAATTGGGGTATTTTTAGCATTAGCAGGCAGTTCCTAGAAAGCAAATGAAATGGTCCAATTACTTCTGTCTTCTCCCAGGAGGTCTCTGAGTTAGTAAAGTTAATTAATAAAAGAAAGCAGCAAACAAGCTAAAAGAAGAGGAATATATTACCGTCCTTAACTCTGACATTACCGTTGCATTTGCTCATCCTGACTCTCCTGACATTGAGACTGGGCAGCAGAGGCCCAAGGAGACAGACCCATGTAGTAGAAGGATAAGAAAACCTGAGGTGGGCAGGTTGTAAGCATAAGACAAGAGGAGTTTACTCATCCAAAATACTGAACATTCCCTCCTGTACTTGGCTGGCACGCTGCAAGCTCATGGGCTGGTGCCAATGGTGCATGAGAAAGACAGATATAGTAAGGCTGCTTCCCTGTACTCAGCCATATTCACCAACACCACAGGCTGGAACTCTCCCTGACGGCTTCTGGGTGGTGTAGCTGGAAAATGACGTCTTGTCCTTATACCTTCCATTGCTGCTGCAGTTTTCTGTTGCCTCTGATGGTGCTGAGGCTTTGACCTGCGCTCGCTCTTCTTGCTCAGTGTCTGCCCAGCGACGTTTGTCCACCACACTGTGCCTTCATCCATCATCTCATAACCCAGTGAGGGATGTGCCCATGAAACACCCTGTCACCAGGAGGCTACTGGCTTTACCCAGTTCCACAATCTCAGCCCCACAAGCTCTGCAAGCTCCTTGCCTTCAGTCACTGCAGCACTAGTGCATCTTTGAGCATTTCCCTCTCCATCACTCATTTTCTCATCCCATTTTTTAATTCCCTGCAGTTTGGCCTATTTAGAGTTGTTCTTTAACTATTTCATGAATTAACTCCTCCTTCCACTATGTATTATTAAACCCCCATCACCAACACTCTGAAGATACTACGAGTCCTTCATATCCCTCCTCCAAAGCCACCTGTGCTGTGACAGTGACAAAACCACGGACCATAGCCAGCCTGCTGCCTGCTACACTAGTGCTCATTTGCATTCTCAAAGCAAATGATTTGATGATGGCAAGTTTTTTGGAGCAGAAACTCTCCATTCATCAGAGAGATACATGGACTCTATAGTGGTAGTCATGTATTTATGAATCTCCACGTAATATTAAATTAATACAATAGTAATTTATCAGCCTGGCATCTCTTAATCTAACAGGACTAAGAGACAAAGGGAAGAAAACGGATGCTGAGTTTTTTCCCAAGCTAAAGTATTTGCATCTGGTACTGGTGAATCACAAGATACAGCACCATAAAGGTTTCATGGGCTCTTTCACAGCCTGACTTGCTATTCTGACAGATTCCTCGCACAGAGTGTTGCAAGCCCTGAACCCTGAGTCAGTGTAATTTTCAGGCCCTGAACCTCTGGTCTCACTGCACCTAAGTTGTACAGAACAGAAAGCGTTTCTGCTGGAGCCTGGCACAGAAGCCTGGCCCTGCATTTTGATACCAGCAGTAGGATGCACTCTGCTAATCAACTGCAAAGGGCAAGGGGGATTTGAAGAGACCCTGGTGTTGTCTTAGAATAAATAAGCCCCGCAGCTGGATCTATTTATCAGAAGA
>NW_010575327.1:0-1721 GCF_000687285.1 Phaethon lepturus
ATCTGGAAAGAGGATGTTTTCACATCTACCTGCTTAGATAAAGCCACTGTTCTGGATATTTCACATATACCATCCTGGAGCCCTGTGTATACAAAGAGAAATACTGAAGCACTGAACAAAAAAGAAAAAAAGGCATTTTGTTAAAAAAATGAAGTCCAATGGAACTAACCAGGTATTTGAAATCTCCGAAATCATTAACTAGGTTGTCTCCACACTTGGCTATAGCTTTACATACGTGAAGGTCAGAAGACACCACACTTTTCATCTAATCCACTCACCAGAATAATGAGGACACAGACCCTTTCCAAAAGGCCTCTCTAATTCCTACCCTCAGCTTGAGCCACAGTAAATTACCCAGTCATAATACAAGGATTTAAATCATGGAGAAACCACCTATTCCATAAGCAAGTTCTTAAAAATGTGTATATTGTTTCCCATTTGTATCTTGTCTAGGCTCAGCTTCCAAACAGTGCCTCTCACTAAACCTCTAATTACCGCATTAACTATGGCTCAGCTCAATCTCTGTGCTGTCTACAGAATCCTATGGCCAGTAGCAAAAATAAACACATATAAACATGCCTTCCTGACAAGGAAATAGCTCCATCTGATCGAAAGCTGAACTTGAAATGGTAACAGTGAATATGATACGGATGAAATTCAAAAGCTAGAAAAAGCCATATCCTAGATCTTGTGTTTTACATAAGTACAAGAAACCTTTCTACAGAGCAGAATGGCAAGGTCTGCACTACATTAAGACTTTTTAAACCAACTGGTTTATCTATTCTGTTCCCTCTAAACCAAGTAAGGCTGGACTGTACCTTGTATTTGAAAAATTTGTCCCCAGTTGATGGCATTTGTGTTTTCCAGTAGCTCCTGATAAGCCTGTAGATCCTTGTAGAAAACTGCATAAGCATTGGTATAATGGTCAAGGTCATCCATCTCATTCTGGGGAGAAAAAGTGTGTAAGAATTAAATATTCTCCCCCTTGCCACACACACATCTTTCACATTGGCATCAAAACTCACTGAAAGACAAACCCAGAGATTTAACAAATGTCTCAAGCTTCAGCGTGGCTTCTTTTAGGACATTTTCAGTAGCAACTCTCAAGCAAGACAGCAAAAATATCTGTTGTTCTCCACAGTGTCATAACAGCAGAAAGCAGCAATAGTAGTAAGTCCTCATGTACTCGAGGCACAGTAACCCAAATCTGCTGGCAGTTTCTTGAAACTCTTGCCTAATTCAAAGCTCACCTCTACTACTGGTTGTCCTGAAAACCATGCTGTGTTATTTGGTTGCCAAGGTCAACATATTTAGAACACATCTCTTCTGGTAAACAAAATAGTACCAATGCTTGTTCTCTGCCCCTGAGCTGAAATAGCACAATCTGGCCTCATCAATATTATTAAACTCTCATAGTCTCCAAAAGTGGTTGGAAATATCCCAACTGCCAACTGGGGATTGTCCATGACCTGTGCCAACTCCTGCACTGATGGCCTAGGAGAGCTGGTTGTCCCAGACAGCATGCCAAGCATTTAACTGCAGACAGTACACGTAGTATCCCATGCAAGACTACACCACCGAGAGCTCATCTCCTAGCCTAGAGACACAAATCCATCCAACTCAGAGACTGCTTTATCATAGTGGACAGAAGGGGTTGGGGCAATGTCCCCTCCCAGCACCTCTTTAGCATTGCCTGTTACGGAATAAAAGAGTGCAGAAGG
>NW_010575328.1:0-1740 GCF_000687285.1 Phaethon lepturus
AACAGCAACAACAATTACTCATTTGTTTCAGGCTGACACCTTTCACCAGTTCACAGGTACCAGTAGTGTCCAGCCACACCTTCCCGCACACCCGTCCTCTCCTCGGCAGGAGGCTGCAGCCAAGGTCCCCCCCGCCCCGTCTCCGTTCTGTGGGTTCACAGCTCGGCTGTGTGCCGGCGAGGTACAGACAGCTTCCCCAAGGGCACATGGTGGCATTGGAGCCAAGAACCAAGGTGGTTCGTGAAGCTCCCGGGTCTCCACGTCCTGGGGCTCTGGAGCAACTCCTGGTTGCTCCTGGAACTGCATCTCCCTGATACACCCCGTGGGTGCACCAAGCCTCCCAGGGGCCACCAGCCCCACCGCAGCCCCACTTGTGGGGCCAACAAGAAGAGAGCAGTAAGTGATTAGGGGCTCTGCAAAGGGGCCAGGCAGCAGCTTTGGGCTCCATCCCATGGATGCTTCCTGACCCTGTATCCTGAGACAGTGTCCCAGCCCTCATTCAAGGAGTGAGGGGGGAAAAAAAATATCTAAGGGGCTGTTAACAGCATAATAAATACCATCTGCTTACCCTCATACTGTGTGCCTGATTAAAGAATATATTGGCTGAGGCATTTCTAGCAGAGAGACGAGACTACCTTTCACCAAGGGACAATGCCCCCCCCCATGTCCCTTGGCAGTTTGCTTCTGCTGCTCATCCTTTTTGCTGCTAATGAGCATGCCTGCTTTTCAGTCTGACTTTGGCAGGCTTCAGCTGCTGGTTCTTGTTCTGTCTTTCTCTGACATTAAAGAGTCCTTTAGTGCCAAGTAATTTCTTCTTCTGATGGTACTTACACACCAAAATCAAGACACCTCTCAATTTCCTTAATAAACCGAGCAATTTGAGCTCTTCAAGTCTCTCCCCGTAAAGCATTTTCTCCAGCCTTCGTGTGACTCTGCTGGTTTGTGTCTACGCAAGCCCACGTACTGGCATTTCTGTGTCAATGGAAATCTGCGTGCGGGAGCAGCCTCCCATGTACAGACACGTGCACATACAGGAATTGATGCATTAGGGTGTGTTTATCCCCAAATGCACGCAGAGGTAGCACAAGCCCTTAATTCACATCACTAGAGACCAGGGAGCATCCGGGGTAACACACAGGGGCTCCTGGCCTGTTTCCCCCCGCAGATTAACCCTCACCCCTGGGGGAAGAGGGCCAATTCAGGGTCATCCCTCCTAAGCCAGGTCCTCCCTTTTAATCTTCTCCCCAAGCCGTGGAGAAAGATGAGGGCAGGGGGAGCAGCCACCCCCCCGCCATGGTCCCATGACCCGGCTGGCACCCATCCCCTTCGCATGGGTGCTATTGCTTTAATAATTTCATTAATAAGTTCATGCCCAGCCAGCACCTGGTGAGCCTCACTAGAAGATCCTTAGAGAGAGGCAAGGCATTAATTACTATTATAATTTTAATCACACTACCTGGATTTCTAATCTCCTCCTTCGCTGGAGGAGCCTCTGCTGCTCAGCGTGGGACTGGGGAGGAGGATGGGACAGTGGGATGCCCGTCCTCCCTTCCCACGGCGTTCAGCATCTGCGCGCAGGCGGAGCAGGGACAGCGGTTTGTTTGCGCTCACCTACAGGCTCTGGGAAGAGGATTCACTCTCTCGCTCTCAGTGATCCCAGCAAGACCTCACCTGAGAAAAGGGCCAAAATAAAGCCACGGGCTGGGCCTCCATGCCCCCAGCACCATGCAGGAGTTTGCA
>NW_010575329.1:0-1715 GCF_000687285.1 Phaethon lepturus
CACAGCTGCTTTTAAATAATTTACAAAAGACGGTATCTTTTGCAATGAGAAGGTTCAGCCACTGGCACACGCAGTCACTGCTTTATTGCTAACATAGGTCCTTTTTTTAGCACAGTCCAGCCCACAGCCCTAGGAGAGCATATAATAACTTGTGGCAGCGTTTTTAAAAGGAAGTCTTTGTAAATGCCAACCACAATAACCTTAAGGCGTGCAGCGACTATTCTGGGAAAATAACACACCTTATTATTTCAGAGACATCTCACGGTATTCCCACCAGAAAAGACTGACCTGAGCAGAAACACTGCTGTCTTGTTTTGAATTTTCCTGAAAATGCCTCTACTCACAACTAGGCTTACCTAGTTCATATGTCAAGAGACACGAAAATAATCGAGGGAAGTTATGTGAACCCAGGTCCTGCTTTCTGAAGTTTTGAATCCAAGGCACAACTCCTCTTCTGTGGTAAAATTTTCAGAAACACGTGGGGTTTCAGTTCTAAGGCAGTCATGCAAATCTTGTTCTAAGATGATGCCTTGCTAACTTACTGGATCTTTATTTAACTGGTTTGACATTGAATCATAGAATCAATCGAAGGGATGGATCCATCAGTCCTGGTTGTGAAATTTCCTTAAAAGTGCATTATGAAAAATTCAGTCCTGTGAAGAAAAATACAGTAAACATGCAACCTTTCAATGTCATTAGCAGGGTAAAGTTGGAGCTGGGGATGTGCTAACAAGGAAGTTAGCGTAACAATTGCATTGACTGCCAAGTCCAGGCAAGCTACCGATTGCTGGCAACAACTCGGCAAGCTGGGAGTCATCTTTATCTCGTCTGGCTTGTCAGGAGGATTACGTTTTAACTGTTTCTAGGGCTGAGAAAGGTGTAAAGGAGGTGTCTCTCTTCAGTAAATCATGATGAAATGGGACGGGTGATCTCAGTGTAGAAGAGCACCTAAAAGCTAAGGAAGGGAATGAATTTATTTGTAATCGGTGATACTGTATCTGACTGAAAATATTGCAGCCCTCCAACTCTCATAAATATTAGCTCATTTTGATATTGTTTTGAATGAGTTTGGAACCAGCTGGACAATTTTTTTGCAGAATTCCTTATATACACAAAAGGCTTCAGTGGCCTGGAGTTATTTACTCTACTCCATAGACTTTGCTAGAGGAGCCAACGCAGGAGCAGGGCTGAAAAAGAGGCAGCTGTTGCATTGGTGGTCATCGCAGCTGGCAGTCGGTTAAATCCTTCTTCAGATATTGGTGAGGATGTTCTTGGTACAAACTGGAGGAATCGGCGCACACGAGGTGGACTCCCCCAGCGCTGAACATGGAGCGCAGGAAGAGAAGCTCCAGTGTGGACATCCCTACCACTGGTCATCGAAACAAGCACTGCTCTCACGGGGTTTTGACTGATGCCTAGCTATCCACTTCTGAGGTAAGTTAGGCGTCTAGTCAGTGCTAGACTACAGTTGTCCTGCGTCAAGTGCCCGTCAGCACCTTAGGCACTCTAATGCCCTTCAAAATCTGACCCGCCCTTATCAATACTATGTGAGCTTAGGAACACTTACAAACAGCTTATGATTTATGGCCTTCTACAAGGTGATATATTTTCTAATTATGAGAATAGCCATAATGACGTAAGAAACTGAGTTTATAGTTAAAGCCACTTAGTCATGATGTTGCCCATGCAAATTGCAGACTGCATTTTGAAAGCAA
>NW_010575330.1:0-1718 GCF_000687285.1 Phaethon lepturus
CCCCAGAAGCGAGCCCTGGGGAACACCGCTTGTGAAACTAGTTTTGGTAGTGCCTAACCTACTACCCAGACAGCCTAGGGACTGAGCTGTAGGGAGATACTGCGATGCCTGAGTTTCCCCTGCCATCTGCCTCCCTCTTCCATGTGGGATACATCTCCCTCCTTCTCGAGATGGTACCAGACGCTGCTCTGGCTGATCTGCAGTTTCTCCTCCTAAGCGGCAGCAGCAGCCTGTGGTGGTTGGTCACGTTCAAGCCTAGCCACTACTCCTGACAGAGGAGTGGCTAGGTGACTCTTCCTCTTGCCCTCCCCCACTTATTGACCTAGGAATTTCAAGGTGAACACCCAAAACTGATCAGAGACAGCTTCTGAAAGGCCATATCAGATAGACAGGATTGGAAGTTCTCAGTTCCTAGCTGCACAGTCAGTCTTTCCTGCTTGCTACATTCCCATGAAACAGACTGTATCACCAGTGCCTCCAAAGGAAGCTTCCTCTTGGTAAAGGGATCAGAGGGAAAAAAGAAAATGCAGAAAAGGATGGCCATAGACAGCCTCTGCAGGTGAAGCAACAGATGGTGGGGGGAGCGAGTGGAACACACTAATGACAGGACATGTGGCTGGTGATAACGATTCTGCTTCTGAGACCCTTTGGAGATGAAAGTGGTTTTGCTCTTCTTGCACCCCCCTCCCCACTGCCAGTCTCTCAGAAGCTGTACTATTTTCAGCAATGTTTTTTTCTTCCCATTTTCTTTTCTGCCACAGTCTGCCATCTATTTAGAAGCTGTATTTCAAGCCCTGCTCTGCCACGTAGGGGAGAAGTGTACTGGCCTTGCAAAAGGTGTGGATAGCAGCAAGTTTGCTGCACCTGCGCTCATCCCCTCACTGCTTTGAGAGGTAAAATTCGGTCCTGTCAACAGACACATCTTTCTTTTTAATGACTTGTACAACGAGATACTGGATGTGATGGTCCAGAATATATATCCCTGAACTCAGCTCTCCAACAGTGAACTTCCCCCTTATCACATGAAATTAATTTACTAACAGAATGCACACCAGAGCAACTTACAAAAAACGTACAATAAGTCTGTTGAATTATTCTGCAGTTCCCCATCCATGGGCCAGATTCTGCTATTCTTACTCATTTGGGTAAATAATTTACCCTCCAATAGGTTTCATTAACTACAATTCATCTTCCTGCTATGAGGTTGCAAGTAGCCCAGGGTAACCATCTGTGTAAGGGAAAGAAAATGAATCTGGTCCTTTTTCATCGTATCTGACAGTAAACTCGAATCAGGTACCCTTAATACATCGGGTTGTACTTTAGAATATGAATTTGAAAACTGTGGTGGTGAGATGCTATCAAGGGGGAGTCAAGGGAGAAAAAAAAAGCGAATGCCGTGGTCTAAAACAGAGAGGGGGAACGTCTGCACCTGGGCTGAGGAAAGGACACCAGGGTCTTGCTTGCCCCACAGGAACAAACATCTGGGTCTTTGAGCCCTTAGAGACGTTAGTAAAGTCAAATGTGTATGAGACTGTGGCACGGAGCTGAGCTCTCCTCAGCGAGGGACACAGCCACGGATGTGCTCATGGTCCCCAGCACCCTCGGAGCCAGCAGACCCTGCCCTGGTTTTGGCAACGCATTCAAGGGGGCCGCTCCGCGGGCTTCCTCCGCTGGCTGCGAGGGAGCCCAGCCCCGGGGGTGCCGTGCAGGAGCGGGGT
>NW_010575331.1:0-1743 GCF_000687285.1 Phaethon lepturus
GGCGCGACAGGACGGCGCGCCCGTCGCCCTTGCGGGGGTGCGACCTCCGCAGGGGGTGCGGCGCTTTGGGGAGATTCGGGACAAATCTGTTCGTGACTGCTGGAGAATTGCATGCTCGGGGAGCTGTAACCCTTGGTAACACGTTGGGATGCCTCACATAGCTCTCTGAGGCCATGGCATATTTCAGGCGTTCACTTTCTCCTAATTTCTCAACCAGAGAATGCAGCATTTTAAGGGAAATGTTGTGCTTGAGTAAATAAAGGAGTCATGCTCGTTACTGGAGTGCCTTATTTGGAAACTTTGGGAGCACATTTTCCTCCTGCTTCTTTGATCCTTTTCCCTTAACTCCTTCACAAGCACCTTGTGCTACTTCTCTGGTTCCCGCGGCGGTGGAAGTCCCGACTTCCCCCCCAGGACAGTGCATCGCTGGTGACGTTGCCAGGACCATCCCTGGAGAAGTGCAGCGTGCCCTCCCCGGGGAGGGAGTAAGTGTTCCTCACTGCATGGAGGAACTTGCAGAATTTCAGTCAATATTTGCAAAGTCTTCCTCTTCCCTCGCGCCATAGAATGGCCACTTGGGGGGGGGCATGGTTCAAAGCTGGTGTTGGCATGAGCGTTGTGAGAGACATTCGCCATCGTGCTGTTATCCCTCTGCTCCGTAAACGGGGGGGAACATCTTGCCAGCTTCCCTGGGACAGCGATGGAGTCAAATTAGAGCGGAATGTGCAGATGTGTAGTGTGAAAGCTTGAAATACGTTGCTAGATGTAGAACTGGATTTGGGCAGTTTTTTCCGTAAAAAGGAAAGGGTAGTAGAGGAAGCTGAATGTCTGTCTCCATGAATAAACTGGAGCAGCACTGGGACATGTCTGGTGGATCAATATGGGTAAGTCACAAATCCTGGCGAGTCCCGTGTCCCTGAGGGTGTTAGTGGGGATGGGGATTCAGGCGCGGCAGAGTTCGAGTGGTTGTACGAGCGTCTGTGAGGAGCTGTGCCTGTGGCGCGGTGTGGGGATGCGACGCTGGGCGAGAGCTGATGGGGTTTGTCGCCTACGCCTGTTCAGCGGGGCTGGGAGCAGGAAAAGCACGGACCTTCCCAAAGGCGTGTTCGGAAGCGCCCAGGCTCCTCTTCTGATTCCATTGAGGTGAGGCAGCTGAAATAGCACGGGTGTGGGAAAGTTGTACTTTAATGGTTGTATTTTAAGATCATCTTTCTGCTCTTTTAGCAAAGGAGTCTCGATGTACGTAAATGCTCTTGGAAATAAGGTCTTTGTATCTGTTTTGAGTTTTCTTTCCTTTTTTTCTATGTGAGAAATTAGCCAGTAGCACAGGCAGATAGCTGGGCAACCTCAGGCTTCTATTTTTGTAGAATTATATTTAAAAGTGATCTATGTAAATCTTCTGGGAAGAGGGAGTCTAGTCTGCGAGAAGGCTGCCTGCGTAAGGGCTTGAAATTTGGCAGCGTTTAATCCAGGTGAGGGATGGAGCAGACACAACGCTAGGAAAATCTGAAGTATGAGGCTGAAGGGGGTGGGAGCGCGGATTTCGCCTCTCGGTAGGACCCCTTTGAGTCTTGTTAGCAGCAGAGACGTGTGAAGTCTTCTTTTTTGCTTATCAGTGTGTTACTCCCAGCTCTCACGCCGTTGTGTGTTTGACTTCTGCCATGCATCACCCAACAGCCCAAATTTGTTCCAGCCCAGAGAGTCTGGGTTTAGGAAGGCTAGGCTGGAGCAGCTGATCTCGGG
>NW_010575332.1:0-1708 GCF_000687285.1 Phaethon lepturus
CAGAGGTGATAAACTCTCCTCTTTTCCCTGCACTGCAGCACTGAATACTGATTTTGAAAATCTGAATGTCAACAACTCATTTCTCATGACCTAAAGTCAGCACACAACCAGTTATAGTGCATTTCACAGAGTTTCTTTTCAGTGAGGTGCCTAACCCTGCAGGAAGACACCAAGACCATCACTGAGTATATTTCTATATTTATATTTATTTTTTAAAGTCACTATTTTTCCTTTTACAAAGCATCACAGTGATGTGAAGCAACAGCATTTTTCCAAAATCACTAACAGCAGAAACAAGATTTGTGTTAGCACAGGTCTGAGGACCCAAGGCGCAGAGCACCCTTCCAGGCTATGCTCTCCCAGTCTTTGTTTCCTGCTGTATCACTACAGCAATGCACCACAATGAACTTGTGCACAGCACAAGGCACCTTTCTTTCAACAGTAAAGGCAGAAGATGGCAAGGGCAGTTGGGTTGCACCTTTCTTGTCTTCCAAAATGCAAAAGCCTTCATTACTATTTCAATACAGTATAGACCATAGATGGAATTGGAATCATCTCTCTTTGCTGAGTGGAAATCAAGAATAAAACGCCCTGTGCTATATGAAGAAAGAAAACTTAATTCAGACACATAATCTCTTCATGACAGTTATTTCCTTTTTAATATGGCATTGCTTTTTGTGATATGAAGCTTAATTTTTAAGTTCTTGTACTTCTTGAGAAGCTGATATAAAACCATCAAACTAAGCTATACACTTGATTTAAAGCAGAATGTTAATTATTAAAATTATAACACTCATTTGAACTTTCATATTTTTATAGCTCTATATACAGAAAACTCACATACAGAAAAAAATGCTACAGTAACGTATTTTTGGTTATGGAAACAAAGCATTTTTATATTCAAGGACTACGCTTGACTCAGTTAAAAGTGTCTACTCTCACATGGCTGAGATCTGTTCAAATATACCTTATTCTACCCAGGCTAATGATTTGAATCTCCTCAGAGATGCAAAAATTGCATTGTTCCATATTTCCATATCACTTGTGCCAGCCCTGGTTGGTAGTTCTTGATATCATTGCAGCTGAACTGTTAAAAATACTAATCTACAATTCAAATGCTCACAAAAGCACTGCATGTTCTTTTATTTTTTGTAATACCATATTGAAAAAACAATACAGAAGATAACCATTCTTATATAGCCCTATTAGCAAGTTTTACTTCTACTCTTTCAAAAAGAACTTTAAAAAAAAAAAAAATGAGAAAGAGTCCAAGAAAATTAGTACATAATTCCGTAAGTACTCACTCATAAAACCTACTCGTCTATCCTATTCCCTCTGCTCATATAAAGGAATTCCCACGCAGTGAAAAACATTTGCCTCTGTTAGAAGATTTATTTCACTTCTCAAAGATCAGGACCCATAGGTTATATTTTCATTCTGCCACTGGCTTGTTCTGTAACCTAGGGCAAATGACTCAATGTCTCTGTCTTCTTTTATATGGAAACTGGGGCTGTGAATACTTCCTTTAAGAGGGCAATTGCAAGGATTATTAATACTTTGAGAAATGCTTTAAGCTCTTCCAAGTAGAAACATTGAATAAATACTATCTAGAGCATAGTGATATAACAATTGCACACTAGTATTATAAATGGAATTTATTATTATTTTGAGAACTATCAAAATAATAATAGTAATAGTATAAATATAT
>NW_010575333.1:0-1754 GCF_000687285.1 Phaethon lepturus
ACGCGTGGCAGCGGTGTGCCAGCCCACGCGTGCGCCGGGAACTGCTTAAATGCCGAAAGATCCTTCACCAGCCTGCGGTCCCTGAAGCCTCCTGGCTTGTTTGGAGGTGAAGGGGGTGTTGTCTGAGCATTGGTACTTAATAATTACCCCGGTCTCCGCTTCTGGAAATAAGATGACGTTCAGAACGTTAAATTCTAAGGGGGGGAGGGGATGCAAGGAAGAAAATGGGAGCGAAGCTCCCCTCTCGTGTCTTGGAGATAAGTGACAAAATTCAGCTTTAACTGCGCTACATTATTAGCAGTTTGGGGACTGGGGTTTTATCTTCCTTGAATAGGATTAATAAGCTGTTAGAAAAAGTAATGCTTTCAAAGCAAGCTCGCAGCCATCTTCTAGGGCTCTGGGGTGTGCGTATAGTAACTGGGATGGTGGTGGGTTATCTGCCGCTGGGCCTGCCCTCCTCCTAACGATTACGTGTTCTCTGGGCAGGACTGATCCGGCCCGGATACCTTTCCATATTTCTCTCTCCTCTCAAGAGGCTGACCCAGAGTTTCAATTACAATATTAAATTACCAGGTCACCAGAGTTAAAGTAGGCTGCCGAGTTTCTCATGATCTTCTCTTTCTTGTCATGTGCGTTGTGGTTTTTGTCCCCCCCCACCGCCTCCTTTCCATCTAGGCACTTTTAATTGAGACCATCTGCAATTTAACACATCACAGCAGCGAGCCCGAGGAGCGAGCGGTGCGTTGTGTAACTGGTGCAGGCGAGGCAGGGTTTTAAGAGGACTCGGCGTTCATCCTCCGGGGACTGCCGCAGCTTTCCACTGTCTTCCAGCGCCTTCGTAAGAAATCCAGAACTACTTGCCAAGACTGTTTAATCTGGTCCCTCGGGGCTTTGGTTAATCACAGAGTACTTATTTTTCATCTCTGGCTGGTGGAGATGCTGAAGGTGTCGTTGGGGGGGCTGGGACAGATCCTGAAGCTGTTGGGTGGGGGTGTGTGAGCAGAGCTGGCCGCAGGCGCCGGGCTGTCCCCAAGGACCCAGACCCTGTCCCCTTGCAAAGGCACCAGCCTCAGAGGGGGCTGCAGCAGCTTCCTCGATGCTGCCTGTCCTGTTTGTCTGAGGTAGAAACTGAGTTTGTCCATCAGTCCTGCATCTCGAGAAGCCTCTCGTCAGCCTAGCCTCGGCCAGCACCCCGGTGCGTTCCCTCCGACGCCTGCGGTCCCCAGGGGAGCCGCTGAAACGTCAGCGTCCGCGCTTGCCTCGACTGTCGCAGTCCGGGAGCTGGGGTCATCCTGCTCCAGCCCAGCGCCGTCCTCCTCGACGCCTGAGGCCGTGGTGAACTTCTCTGCCTGCAATATCATGAGGCTCTGAATCCGGGCTTTTAAGAAACAGGTTAGAGGGGTTGTTAACGCGGAAGGAACCAAATTCCAACTTGAAAAATCATCTGTTAGCGTTGCTGCAACGTGTCACCTGGCTATAATTAAAGATTAGGGATTAGCACGTTTTCCTCCCGTTCATTCAGGACATCTGTCAGGGCGGCTGCGTGGGCAGTTCCACGGCTGGTGCGGTTCCCCCGGTTCTGCGCGTGGGTCTCTGCAGCGGCGCCTGGCACGGGAGGAGGAGCAGAGAAGAAAGGTGTCTGCGATGCCGGTGCGCTTCGTGCAGGGAGACGTATTGGCGGCTTCGTTCTCCTTGCATTGAACTTCTCTGCTGGCCCGGGAGGCGGCTGGGTTTGGAGAGCGGGCGAGCGGTTC
>NW_010575334.1:0-1747 GCF_000687285.1 Phaethon lepturus
ATGTTATGTTATGTTATGTTATGTTATGTTAAAAAATAGGATACCCTATAAGCTTTTAAGCATAATCATGGAAGGAGGTGAAAGTGGCAACTTTAAAAATTATTTGCTTTAAATTCTGTAACATTTAGAAAAAGATCTGTTGTCAAGGCCTTTTTTTAAACTGGCCATATCCAAATATGCAAACTGTTGAAGTCCTTCTCAGTGTCAGCATTGACAGCACTTAACTCTGCTTCTGAAAGGATGTAAGGAGAACAGCAATTGCACTGAGTAGAAGAAACTCAAATGATGCTACATGTTAGCAGACAAATTGATAAGAGTTTATATTGTGGGGAAAAATAGGAAGCACCACCTTTCAGGTTTTTACCCCTCCATTTCCTATACCTTCGCAGAGACTGCAAAGGCTGACTTATCTTTTAAATACTCATCTATGCTTTATTCTACAGTCAACATCAGAGGAATTTGAACAAACAAAAATTTTGGGCATTAATGGAACTGCATTGATATAAATCACTGTCTCTCCTGTAGGTACAGCTGACTTCAACCAGACCACTTGAATTTTCTTCTGACCTTCCCCATGTATGGTTGCTGTTCTGACTTGATGGCAGACTGAAACCAAGGCAAGCGATGCTAATGAAAATCTGTCCTCATGTAATATGTATACATGTAAAGGGCCTGCACCGTTTTAGCTCACCTCTTAAAGAGATGAAAACAGCACCAAATGTAGACCATTCTGCACCTTTACAACATGCCTGTAAAGGGGCAACAACATGGGTAGCTGAAAAACATAATCTGATATTATTCCAAGCAATTCTTGCCTCCGATACATATATTTTTATGTATCTACAGCTGCCCTGATACATATATTTTTATGAAGAAAATACTTCAACTATTCACCCATTATTTCCTAATTTGTAATTGTTCTTAGAATAAAAACATACTGGAATTTCATTTGCATGCAGCTGTATAGAATATTTGCATTCAAATCAAAGCACGCTGGGTTTGCTTGTTAAAATATCTAAATGTTATTTCATCGTAGCAAGGCTCCTTTGGCTATTTATTGTATCCTCCTTGAGTTCTCTTGCCATGCCTGCCATCTCAGATTTATCTCCAATAATGAATTGGGTTTTGTCCAACATTTTTTTGGTTTTGGTCCTACTTTTTTTTCCTTCATCTAATCTTTTTTCTCCCCCTCTTTATTATTTCTTCCTCTGTTTCTCTCCTCTTCTGTCTATGTCCTCTCTCTCTCTTTTTTCCCTGTGCTCTTTCTCCTGGTTTCTGTCTCTGCATAAGCTTTTCTGACTCTGCCTTTCTCTCTGTCTCCCTGGTTTCCTTCCAGTCACCTTCACTGGAATGCTGGCAGAAACATTTTTTTCTTTGAAAACAAAGAGACTAAATAAGTAAATGAATAAATAAAATAGCTGGAAGCAGACGGGAGGTTTCAATTCCAGAAGGGTCTGTATTCTGCGAGCTTTTCTCACTTCTTAGCAAAGGAGGAGATAGTTGCGCTCCCTGCCCACCCCCAGCCCCACAGGGAGCCAGGCTTCCCCCTCCCCTGGCGTGAGGACCCCGGCCGGGAGTGATGGATTGCACTGCAGTGAGGGGGGAGCGCGGCAGGGAGGGGAGGAGGGGGGTGAGGGAGGAGACACGCTGCCAGCGTCAGGGCAGGAAGGATGTAGTGGGGCTGGGGAGAAGAGGGGAGGGAGGAGTGGAAAATGGGGAAGGGGCGGGCGAGCGTTTCCGCAGGCTG
>NW_010575335.1:0-1731 GCF_000687285.1 Phaethon lepturus
CTAGTGTTTCTGTGATTCTGTGATTCTGAAGAAAAAAAAAAATCTTTCCTTGCTTCAGATAAGCAATCCCATCCAAGAAACACCTTACAGGCATTTAGAAGGCAGCAGGATACAAGCAAATACAGAACTTCTTCCTTAGATTACAGTCATGGATTCTCTTCTAGGTTTGCATTGTGCACAGCTAATATTCTATCATGCTGTATATTTTACATGTGTTTTATGTATGTGCACATGACTAAGTGAACAAGACATACGTGATGTTTAAAACCAGGAACTGTGGTGGACAGGTTCAATAAAATTCTCCCAGAAAGCCTGGGCAACATTTCTGATTTGGTTAGATATAGAAGAGGACCATTTGCCCTCACAGGCACTACTTGTTTCACTTTCTTTTGGCAGAAAAAAGAAGTAAGACCTTAAGTCTGGAGATCAAATCTAGCCCTCTAAATTGATGTTGGTCTGTTGTTGCCAGCACCGGAGCTGAATAAATAACTACAACTGCACTTCAGAGAATTGCATTTGCAGCCAACTTTTTCTGACCTGCTTCCAAGTGCAGCATTCCTAATACAATAATAATTCCAATACAAGAATCAATCATTATTTCTCACAGCTGATATTTTTTGGCTTGGCATTATATGGTATTATTTGACCTAGAAGCCTTGAAACCCTAAGATTAGGGACAAGACCACCAGTGTTTCCTTGGCATCTGCTGCATCACAAAAGTCATGCTTGTGACCGTGATCTTTCAGATGCAAAAATTATCAGTTTAGCCTTTCTCTTTATATTTGATGTCTTTCTTTAGGAACTACACTATTTGAACAGCTTACTTTTCAATTGTCAAGAAGATTCATTACAAAAAATCCCAAATCCAGAACATCCATTTTACTGCAAGCTACTTATAATATGGTGATTAATACTTGAATAATGCATTAATAATAATTTTTAATATTGAATAATATTTTTATATTGAAAATAATTAAAAATCCTAATTTTGCTTTGAGACAGTTCAGTGAACCTACTCAGGACTCCACTGGAGTTAAGTGATCTTGTATACTGCAGTTTGCAGGGCCTCTGCTTTTTCTCTATACCATAATACATTCTCAGCTCTTAATGATTTTTTCAGTTCAATATGAATGTCAGAAAAGAGACAGAAGAACACCCACACATTGAAGTACAACCTGAGAACATGCAGGCATATCTTGTGTCCTGATGCACTGTGAGGAAAGAGTAAAGAATTTAAAGAGAATAGGTGCTCCTAACAAAATGCAAGCAGGAAGAGAGGAAGCCAACATTCCACTTCAGCAAAAAAACCTCTTCATAGTCAAAAACACAAATTGCAAGAGACATAAACTTAGAATTCATTCTGCCAAAGTTGCTGGCCAAATATCCAAAGAGGATGGCTGATCAATCATCTCTCAGTGAGCTTACATATCTCATTCCCTGCCTTAACACCATCTTCTAGTTTTAATCAAAATAACCAGAACCTGCAGTACCATAACCACAAATAGTCCCTTCCTATGTAGAGGTTTAACGTGAAGATCATTAGGATTGAGTTGCTACCTTTTTTACAATGCAGGTCAACATTTTATTTACTATATTACATACTAATACATACATAAGAAGCATGTGCCATGATACTTTTCCACTCCCCCCGCCTTAGAATAGGCATTTCACTTCCACACAGATATTTAATAATTTCAGTATGTTATAAATTATTTAGTCCCAAACAGGA
The DNA here is from genome assembly GCF_000687285.1 of Phaethon lepturus. Lineage (NCBI taxonomy): Eukaryota > Metazoa > Chordata > Aves > Phaethontiformes > Phaethontidae > Phaethon > Phaethon lepturus. The sequence continues at coordinate 1,730 of NW_010575335.1, forward strand.
TT
>NW_010575336.1:0-1753 GCF_000687285.1 Phaethon lepturus
AGGAAAGTTTCTCAAAAGGAGTCATTTGGAATTCTCTCCTAGGAATATAGAAGTTGATTTCCCATCTGCATTTCTGGAAGCCTCATGGGAGATTCTTTTCTTATGATTGTGCTGTCAACTGCCCTCTGCAAGCATCTCTAAGGATAGGTTGTAGCACCCACCAATACATAGTTTCAGCAAGAACATGTCCAAATTCTAAAAAAATCTTTTATAACAGATAGAATTCTGGTTGAATAGGTTTCATTAATATGAATAAAGATTTTCAGTAGTCTTCTCCAGGAAACAGCTGGTATGCTGTTCAGTATAGAATTATCACACTGCTTATATAGCATTATCTAGAAAGACCTTTTATATCAATATCACTGCTTTACTGAACCTTCAAATTCCTTTGTGAAAAATTATTGTCCTGTTTCATTAGAATATTTTTGGTGTTGTGTTCAAGACAGATTCGGATGATACCTTAAGGGCTTGTTTTTTTCAGCATTGTGTTATAATTCTTCAAAGTAGATTCCTCATGAGCTCATTCCATGATTTTCTACTTTACTTTATCTGTACTTAAGGTAAAGTTGTCCAGGGAATGTGACAATAATGAAAGTCTGCTGATAACACAGCAGGCAAAAAATCATCCCTCCTCACCTTTCCCACTAGAGCTGTAGTGGATATTTTAAGCACAGCTGATAAAGAAGTGAATTTCAGTTTTGTTGGAAACTCTGGCTTGCCACTGTTGCACTTCATTCTGCATCAGAAGGAAACATAAGGATGGAGAATTTCCCAATGGCAAGAAATGATTGCCTTTGGAGGAAGCCTGTGGATCATGGGTGCATGGGGCAGGCACCTGAGCAGCAGCAGGCTGGCCAGCCAGGCATGTGGCGAGCCGGCAGAGAGCTGGGGAGCTCTGTGCTCAAGGATTGAGCGGCTCTCTGCTGCCAGCCAGCTTGTCTGATTTGCGTGAAAGGGTAGTGGGAGCAGAGGTTTCAATTCCAACAACTCAGCATTTTCAGACAAACAATGCATCAGAACCCTTTCCCTCCCAGAGTTTTTGACTAACTCTGATTTTTAAACTTCAGATGCACAAAATAGCTTTCATTGCTGTCTCAAGCCAGTGCTGGAAACAGAAGAATTTAACCATTTCCCTTGCATTACAAATAGAGGACGATAGCCTCAGAAATCCCCTCTGAATTCTCACACCCTTTGGGAAATATGGACTCTGAAAATGGCGTGTCTACAACCAAAGTAGATTCTTGGCTCATCCTGGAAGCTGAGACACTGACACTACTGGCGATGTACATTTTGCAATATGGTTCCCTCTTCAATTCTGTTAACACAAGTCAAAGTCTGCTCCGTTTGCATAGTTCCTAACAGTGCCAGCACTGTAGCAGTACATCTCCTGTTTACCTAAAGAAAAATTATAACATTCTCCACATTTAGAGATTGAAAATATTTAGATGTATATTTTTGATTTTTTTTTTCTGATGAGTTCCCATGCAAAGCTTACTGCACAAAACATTAACTTATTTTCCTACCTTCTTTAAAATTTCCAACTAAGACAATTCTTGAAATAGATTAATTTCCTTAGTGCTAGAGTATTTTGAAAGAAGAGATTTCTTCTCTGTTAGTTGACTTTTTCTGTTCAAGACCAATCAGTGACAGTGGTAGTGCCCTTGAGATAACATATTTTAAGAAGGGGGAAAAGTTGCTGCACAATAGCAATTGCAGCCGTAGAGAGAGGAGCAAGAATATGTGAGAGGAACAG
>NW_010575337.1:0-1739 GCF_000687285.1 Phaethon lepturus
CAAAATATCATGAACTCTCTAAACCATTTCTAAAGTATGTGATAAAGACAAAACACACAGTGGTATTTTCTGGCTTAGAGTCTGTCTTGGCATGATGTTTTTAAATCAGTTGTGGCTTTGACACATGTAGGTAGTACAGTCATATCATACACTTGCCAATAAAAACTTTCCTAACACTATAGACCATCATACATTCACTTAAGATCTATGTGGGACGGGCAAATCCTTTTATAAACAGAAATGTCTTCAATAGTTATCTATAGCAGCATATGTGCACACAGCTATGTATATTATAGCCCACCTGATAACATTGCCTATTATTAAGGTTGTCTGACACTTTCTCATAAATAGCTTGAGGCTGTTTCATAACGACTTTGCCAAAGTTTGACCACTTGGGTTGAAGTATTCCATGCTGGGTTTCTGCTTCAGCTGGAATGTTTTTTTGGAAAATTTCTGCCAAAAATGGCCATCAATTTCCAAGAATTATGTGAAGGAAAAATGTTTTCAGCTTTTACAATTATTTTGATCATCTTCTTTTAGAAAAGCTCTATCATTGTTTGCTCTGGGGGAGTGATTTGAGATTTGGAAGAATGATGGTCCGTGTGTCAAAAATGTGGTTTTAAATTTACTTAAGGAAATCCATGCAACATTGATCTATTTACAATTGCAGAGGTATAGTTTACACATCAACATTCTAGCTGTTAGAATTTCAAAGCTAAGATTTCCCAGGCATTTTTCCCTCAGAGGGCATGTCTGGTCCCTTCACACCTGCTGACTGGGCTGTGAGTAATCAATTCTTGCAGGGAAACACTGGGATGCATACCTGTTTGACAAGAGAATAAATGACACACAGTGATTTTGGGGTCTGTTTCAGGCTCAGTTTCAGAAGAATCTGAAATTGTTCCGGCATTTTCCACAATTTAACCCTACTGCACCATCCTCAAGCAATCCAAGTTACTCATACGCTTTTCCCTTGCTGCAATCTGTTTGGCCAGTCTCAGTTCTACCCCCAGTCTGGGTCACCTGCTGCCTCATTCAGATGAGCCTGTTTCTCCTGCAAAGGCTCCTCGTTCATTCCCTTCATGGTTTTGCCTTGGCTTCAACCTGATTGTAGTTTAACTTCTGCAAAAGCTCCTTGAACAGTAGTCTCATTCACTGTTGAATTGATTCAGCCTGGAACAGGTACATCCTGTACAGTGATTTTCTTTTTTTCCTCTTTCTTTTCTCTCCTCCTTCTCTCTCTCTCTCTTTTTGGTATTCCATGGAAAGATAGTTTCCAACAGTTTGTAACAGAGGTCCGTTTTATGATATCTCAGATTTCATATATGGTATGCCAGGACTACACGGGACACCAAAATGTGTGACTTAGGATGCTGTGTGGTATATTCTGTATTCAAGTTAATAACTATATAGATATTTTTTTAAATTGTGTTTCATATCATGAAGGAAGACTTAACTAAGAAGTCAGTAAAAAGAAAAAATATGAATAGTTACATCAGTCTGCAACTTAACAGTATTTTCTCTACAGCATACTTCTCATCTTAAATAAGAATTGTTGATGTTGTATTTAACTTTCAGATTTACAGACTCAGGGACGCTGTACCGTTTGCTCTCTGTGGCCTACCATTTTTGTGGGAAAATAAGAAAAAAACATTTTAGGACTATAAGAAACTACTCTTACCATACACCCATCCATAGTTTATAGGGATAAGCTATAAACTTAGCTTATTTTTTAATAA
>NW_010575338.1:0-1748 GCF_000687285.1 Phaethon lepturus
GACTAGCTCATTTTTTTTTCAAAATACCAGCGATAGTATATTTAGTCTTTCAACAGCTCATGCACATTTTCAGAGCCATAAAGGTATCCATTTCACAGCACAGAAGCTGAAGAATATGTCTCTGTCACAGCTGACAGGCTCCAGGACACATGGCATAAGCACATCACGCTTTGTGACTTCAGTTTTCAAGTACGTATATGGCTTATGAGAACTTGTTTAAAATCACTGATGGTAGATCAGGCATGCCAGGCCCTGGGTATGCCAGTGCACACGCATCCAGAATGCATCTTCTGGCCATGGCTAGTCAACATTTGCAAGTTTGATGGAAAACTTTAGCCTTTAGAGTGACCTTCAAGAAACGATTTCAACATATGTGGCACGTTTGGTGCTGAAATGAGTTGACACTGCTTTTGCCTAAAAAGCTGAATTCCATCTCAAGAGCTCCTAGCTCTAGGCTCACAAGAGTAAATTCTGTAACTCTGAGAGTAGTCCTTTCTTATGTTGTATTGCCAAAAAAGTCTTTTGACTAATCCACATTTCTTGTATTTTTTTGCATTCTTTGTTTCCATTCTGTAAGTAAAACTAAGTGTAAGGCACAAGCCCAAAAGAGAGGGTTGAAATAAAATAAATTGAAAATCTAGGAAATATTTTTTATTTGTTTACTTTGTGCATTTTTAGACACATTCATCATCTAATTTAATTACCCTCTGGCTCACTTCTTTCATTAAGGTATTCTCACTTGCAAGTGATTCGTGATGAGAACATGTCCAGATGAATAACTTTTAACTACCGGACAAATAAAAATTCATTTTCAGTCATATTTAAATGGGTAAATAAATAATTTCAAACCATAGTTTTCCCACATGAAAAGAGGTAAAGATGACAAAAAGATATCGAAAACATTCAGTCTCAGTAAATCTCTGTATTCAGGACAAAGCTTTAAGCACAGGAGGAAATTTGGACTGTCAGTTATTTTCCAGTAGGTTGTGAAAAACAGTGCTCAGAATACAGATGTGGCCCTCCCACCCCAGCACATACGGATGGAAAGAAATGGATTAACATTTGTAGGCATTAATGTCTCAGAAATGCTTGCATAAAATGGGCATTATCCATAGCTAGCTGTGGTTGGAGCTGCAATGATTTGCACAGGCTGATGATAGTTTCATGAGCCTCTGAATCTTTCTGTAAGACTTCTCAGATGCAAGGCGTGTTTGGAAAAAAAATTAAAGATGATCCTCTTGCTAATTCCAACAGCAGAGCTCTTAAAGGAGAAAACCTATTCACATCTTGCTCAGATCCTGTCAGAAAAAGCAAAGATGCAGAGTGTCAGATCTGTGTCTTGAGTTTTCCTAAATTTAGGGACAATGGAAGAGGTCAGAGTAAGGATATATCTTTGCTATTATACAAGCAACAGTTCAGATAGGAAGACAGAAGAGATTCTGCATGCCTGGAGGCCATTAGAGTTATGCCCTTCTGGGAGTGGTGGTGTAGCCACAGTGGCTGGAACAGTGGGATGACTTGGCTGAGCTGGGATTGACCTGAGCAATCTAAATATTACTAGAAAATAAGTCTTCCCTTCGAGAACATGGGTGCTCATGGACACACATGGTCTGGTCTTTTGGTGGCACAGAGATGTAATGCAGCAGATCGACTTTTTGCTTATCACAGAATCCTGCTCCTGAAATCTACCATAAACCCAATGAACTTTCTAATATGAACTCAGAAATAAAATAAAATAAAAATAAAAT